>NC_049996.1:18348079-18354060 GCF_000003815.2 Branchiostoma floridae | reverse complement strand
TGGTCCTGATGGTGTAAAATGCGCTTTTCCAAAGTCACCACATCGGAGCCTGTGTGGGATTCAAACCCATCACCTTTAGATCATAGTCAACAACTCTAACATCGATACCGCCTTATAGGTCAAGGACGACTTCACCAACCATCAGTACCAGGAGCTGGTCAACCCTTCGACTCTCCAGTATGAGCAGAGGAGTGAGAACTCCATCTTCTTCGAAGTGGACGGGCCGTACCTGGCCATGGTGCTGCCAGCATCCAAGGAAGAGGGCAAGAAGCTGAAGAAGAGGTACGCCTAAACCAGTTTTTCTTATTCAGGGCTCGAAATACTTTTTTCTGCATACCTGCACTGGTGCAGGTAAGATTGAAAATAACAAGAGCAAAGCAGAGTGCAGCTTATATTCATCCTCTACAGTCAAGTTTACAGTCAATCGTACAGAGGTTTTTTAGAACGCCAGTGGGAGTCAAATACCCCACAAAACAGATTTCTTTGTAGCGAAATGGACCATTGTTTTGAGTATCGTCCATTCACAAGTTCTCACATACTGATCCTCTGGACCTGAACCAGACCTGGACCTGAATTTTCTGTACCGGTATCCACCCCTACTGTTAACCCTTGACTTAAACAGATTCAAATTGTACCCCATGGGGAAGCAAGTCCTTGGGAGCTTATTCTATAACTACGTACATTGTAGTTCTAGGAAAGAAGCTCTCGGTGTGTAACTTCCTCCTATTAGGAGGATTATATGGAGGAAAAAAGGATGCTTTGCTTCCCTGGAAGTGGCAAAACGGGTTCTTGTAGAGAAAGTTTGTATTGGAAGCACAAATGAGTAAAGTTCTGCTGAGCATTTACCATGAAAGTACCTGAATTTTCTGTACCGGTACCCACCTCTAGGTACGCCGTGTTTAACTTTGACGGCACGCTTGCCGAACTGAAAGGGTTTGAGGTGAAGCGGCGTGGCGAACTGCAGCTGATCAAGATTTTCCAGTCGTCCGTGTTTGAGTCGTTCCTGAAGGGATCGACGCTGGACGATTGTTACGCGTCTGTTGCCACGGTAGCAGACTACTGGCTGGACGTGTTGTTCAGCAAGGTGAGAAATTAAAAGACAAATTTTGAAATTTTTTGTAGACCTTTGTTTCCTTTAGTTTATATCAGAATTGGCATGTGTGTAGTTTGCTTTCTTTCTTTGTGGAATTGCAACTGAACCGGAAGGGAAATACTGAACCCTTGATTTATTTCAACATTTTGAAAATGGCCTAAAATTTCTGTAGTTTTTGTCGGCATGAATGAATGAGTGACAGCTTTTGCTTTAATCCACATGTTTGCACCTAAAACTCAAGATCCTTTTGATGGAATCGTTTGAATTTTGATGTGTGGTTGTTACTGATGTCCCTAAGGAACTTGGCGATTTCGGGGCCCCCTAGCAGTACTTTCAGGTACTGCAGCATTACAGGCTGACACTGCTTCCTTAAAGTAGTTTGGTATAATCCATGGACAGCCAGTCAGCCATCCCCAATGGATTACATGTACCTCTAATGGGAGGGAGATAGCTGGGATTGTTTGAAGGGAAAGGGAAGATCACTAATGATGTAAACTGTATCTCTGTTATATACGTTGTCTGACCTTTGCCTCTTCCTTCATGACCTCAATGAAAAGTGGCCTGCGGGCCGATTTGAGCTTTGAATGAATAAACAAAGGTTCAAACAAAGTAACATTTGATGTGATGGCATGGGGTACGGCTTTAAGAATTTCATAAAATCTCTAAATATTGTTTTTCTATTATTCCCCCCAGGCCTGTGACATGCCTGATGAGGAGCTGTTTAACCTGATCTCGGAGAACCGCAGCATGTCCAGAAAACTGGAGGATTACGGGGAGCAGAAGTCAACCTCCATCAGCACGGCTAAGAGGCTGGCAGAGGTGAGAACTGACTTCTTCCGTCCAACAATAAGACATCCTTGTCAGCTTTGATTTAATGTCAGATGGAAAGGAATTTCGTTCCCCTGTGGCAAGGGTCCGCATGAAATTAAAATCTAGAAATTTGCAAGTTGTTGTGTGTTATCCTTAAGTGTACTTTTTGGGTCACACTGGTGAGATAGCTATTAGTGTAAGAAGTAAAACCTAGTCTGTAGCAGTGGTGGCCTCAAATGTAGTTGCTGAAATGAGATGCAAGTGAAACATGCTGCATGAAATTTTTCACAACAGTAATAGAAAGCCAAGCTGAGAGAGAGAATAGAAGTCGTGTTTGCTGTGATACTACATATTGTAGCTTCACATCTCATCGCAATATTTATGTATTATGGTTTCTACAATGTATTGTGAAGATCGTGCAAGACTCATGGATGGCCCCCTACTATTTTTGATAAGTTTTGTGGGTTCTTGAGAGAATGTCCATACTCATTTTCTCTTGAGTGAAGTGAAGAAATAGCTATTAAGTACCTTCATTCCAGTGAGACAACAATGGGGCCTGCTAGGGATTTTTTTAGAACCTTTAGATTCTAGTCAAGTCTAGATTCTAGCATAGTCAATAAGCCTAAGGCCACGTTGATTTGATTATATGGATGACATCCGCGCTCGCACCAATTTTCGGCCATTTCCACAAAAAAAAAAAGTTTGGGACCACACAGTAAATTGTGCAAAGAAGCTGTAAAATGAGCACAAATATTCCATAGATTGAAAAAAAATATCAGAAAACAGATAATTAATGCCATAGAATGCCAATGTGTCCATTTTGCAATTGGTGAAACCCATTCGTCTTATTTTTTTTTTTCAGGTCTGTTTTTTTTTTTCGGATTGGTCCAAGAAGAAAACGTTTTGCACCCATATGATGTATTGGTCCCAACACCTAACTGTTGGTATACCATACTATGTGTTTGTAGTCCTATGTTCAACCTTCCTGGCCACATTGATTTCATACTAAAGCCAACTTTTTTTTTTGGCCAAACTTTTTTTTTATTGGCTCGCTCGCATCAATTTTGCAGTTCCAAGAGGATGTCATCCATATAATCAAATCAACATGGCCTAACCACAGACCACCTTGTTGCCACATGTTGCATGTAGTTCCTGGGAGACCAGATGGTGAAGGACAAGGGCCTGAGCTGCAGGTTCATCATCTCCAGAAAACCTGAGGGTGCTCCGGTCACTGAGAGGTCAGGTCAACTACTGACTATTACATGTATAAGCGCCTTCATAGTAGCCTGGGTACCATCAGGAAAATAGTTCACTCCGACGTTCATTATATATTATATACAGTCGCTTCTAGCTCTGACATTCATTATACACTATATCCAGTCGCTTCTCTGTGTTTCCGTCTGGGAACGCGGGCCATCTTAACGTCTGGAATCGTCCAAATTTTGGACGCAGGCGCTGATTGGTCCCCACATATGAGCGAATTATGGAATGGGTTCAAGTGATCGTTCGAACCGGTGTTCCAACACCGGAAAAGCCCCACGTCCCCTAGCGCATGTGGGCGCCGGCCTGTTGTCATCGAACGAGTGCTCTAGAACCCATTCCTTGATTCGCTCATCAACTGTCGTCACCACCAAACGGTCTGAATGTGCAAGTCTCCAGACGGATAGCAGAAGCGAACATAGGAGCGAACTACTATCCGGATGGTACCCAGGCTACCTTCATAGTTGACTAGTACATACATATAAGCATGTTCACAGTTACGAGTACGCGAGTGCTAAGACAGGTATTGAACTGAATTGCGTCTGCCAGTTCATTCTAGTGCTTGTGATGTTGAAGTACAATGTAGGTTCATAATCTCCAGAAAACCTGAGGGGGCTCCGGTCACCGAGAGGTAAAGCGAAACAAGTGACTATTACATACATATAAGCATGTTCACAGTTACGAGTACGCGAGTGCTAAGACAGGTATTGAACTGAATTGCGTCTGCCAGTTCATTCTAGTGTTTGTGATGTTGAAGTACATGTAGGTTCATAATCTCCAGAAAACCTGAGGGGGCTCCGGTCACCGAGAGGTAAAGTGAAACAAGTGACTATGAAAACCCATTTCATATACAACCCTAGCCCCCAGCGGCCCAGCTGTAGTAGACTCCATCATATACATGTAACTGTTCCTATCTTGATTCGTAATTTGATTATCCTTATTCATTATGTACCATTACCACTTTCTGCATATTACTTTTTATTATTACATTTATTATATAGCAATTATAAATAATTTAGTCTTCAGCATCACTAGAATAAAGTCCAGTCCAGTTCAGTTCATTCTAGTGACGCTGAACTGAAGTAGAGTGATGGATGTCACTCGAAATGTCTCTGAAGATTGAATTGTATTTGAAAAGATGTGCCATAAGAAGCTTCCTGTAGGTAAAAGAATGTGCAAACAGTGCACGTCAAACATGGTGGAAAACGAAACACATTTTATGTCAAACTGCTCTTTTTATGATCACGAAAGAAAAGAGCTGTTTGAAGAGGCCACCAAATTCCATCCAAACTTCTTAACATTCACCAACAAAAAGAAAACAATTCTCCTTCTAACTTCACAAAACCCACACATAATAGAAAAGGTGGGATCTTTCGTCTTCCACTGTCTTCGAAAAAGGAGTCGAACCCAATAACCCAGGATCTACAGTTAGCTTTTACTAGTTTTAGACTAGAGTAGACACCTTTGATATTGTTTTTTACTCTGTCTGAATCTCTCATGTTACCTGCAATTAGCCCACGGGCAAGAATTTGCAATAAACTGTATTGTTCTTCCCATCGTTAGAGCCATCCCACTGGCCATCTTCCAGGCCGAGCCCAGCGTGAAGAAACACTACCTCAAGAAGTGGCTCAAGTCCAACTCCATCACAGACTTCGACATCAGAAATGTTACTATTTTTCTCTTCTAAGTAGTTTTAGCCTAAACTTAAGTGTGTGTACAACTGAAGGGATAACCCGACTGTACATGTTTCCAATCCAAGATGAAGAAATAAATTTCATCTGCGTACGTTGTAAAGTCATTCTGGAGCATGGTCAAAGAAACTATTTTTTGTTTGTTTATTGAGTAAATACTTCTGGCTGAATATTATCAGGAACTGTTACTGTTATTTCGGTATCATTAGGAGAATAAGCACTTCAATGCTGTGTCTTTTTCCCCAGATCCTGGACTGGGGGTACTACATCGAGAGGTTAGGAAACACCATACAGAAGATCATCACCATCCCAGCAGCTCTGCAACAGGTGTGTGGGAGACTGAATATAGGCATGAATGACTCCTAGTAGCTCTATCTAGTATCTGTGCACCCAGTTTTTGATGTGGGTGCATCAGTGCACCTACATACATTGTTTCTGCCATGAAGGTACATGTATTTTGATGAAATACAATATTGTACACTACTTAAGATACAGCGTTTTCTTGACATTTATGATTTAAGTATTACAAATCTTTAAAGCTCTGAACAGTGTTGCCACTGTACATGCAGACAAGTGTCAGTATATTTTTGAAAACTTACCCATCCCTGCCAGCCAATCAGCTTCCTTGTCACATCCACCCACAGGTGAAGAACCCAGTGCCGAGAGTCGCCCATCCTGATTGGCTCCACAAGAAACTGCTGGAGAAGAACGACGTCTTCAAGCAGCAGAGAATCAGTGAGATGTTCGCTCCCCTCCCCAAGAAAAGGGTACAGGTAACTGTCGAACATTTGTTATTATTATTCAGGGCTCGAAATACTTTCACTACACGAAAACTTGAATATCCGGTCGTTTTTGGGGTTGCATATGTCCCGTGAAACCTGGTGTATCCGGGGCATGTGCAGTCATATCCTGTTATGACAAGCGCGGGTCCTGCATATTACCGCTTATGCCTGCACATCCGGTAATTAGACATGTATGGGGATATGCGGCCCCTGCTCACGTCTCGTGTCTTGAGTAATGCCAAACAAGAGACCATCTTGTGTGTGAATTGATAGACATAATGATGCTTTGTCATAAGAATAGGTTTGAGTAAGATTGGTAAAGGACATCCGTTTACATAAAAGTAC
>NC_049996.1:18300678-18347920 GCF_000003815.2 Branchiostoma floridae | reverse complement strand
ACTAAAAATAACTTTGAGGGCATCGTATACCAGCGTTTGGTATTATTATATTCTTAAGCTTCGGTTTTACGTTTTTAGCTAATCAACTAATTTTACTTTTTTTTTTTAACTTTTGACACAAAAGAAAACATGGCTTACCCACGATCAATTTTAATATTCGTTTTTTTTTTTTTTGCTGCGGCAGTTTGTTGCCTAGATTGAACTACACGAAATGGACATTCTAAGTAAAATCTAACACGTTTGATGATAACATTCTCCACCATTCTATGGTGGGGTAGTCATTTTACGCCCTAAGCTTATCAATGAAACGGCCGCTTCAGTCTAAAGACCAATGTTGTGCTTTTGAAACAAAAGAAAACATGGCGTATATGATATACCCACGCTCGCATTGGAAGCCTTCGTTCGTTTTTATCCTTGTGGATAATGCTTGTTGCAACAACAATATGTTTGTTACCAGACTGATGTATGAAATCATTAACAATTACAGTAACACATTTTCACCTAGTTCCTTGTGGGTATTGTTTGACTGTGAACTGACCAGGTGACAAAAGCTGAATTTAGCTACAGTGGACCTCCCGACCTATTGTGTCTGTCTGTATGCAAATACTCATCAGAACTAGCCAACTGTATTTCACACAGCATGTAGGTGTTTGAAAATAAGGACCAATCAAAACACATGTCAACATTTTCAAATTTTACAGTTGGCATTTCAGAGCTAGACTTCTTTCTGTGAGGTTGCGCTTTTACGCAACGGATCCCGATAGCTGGATATCTGCATGCACGGCAGACAACGTCAGTGAACACTGAGGGATTTAGAATGACACGACCTCGAGACTAAACAACATCTTGCCGCGTGGAATTTGAACTGCCTACGCTGGAAGGATTGGATTGGATTCTGCTTGGAGTTTTAAACAACTGTAATTTTATAGCTAGTATCCAGCCTTACGCGCGGGCAGGCGCTGTAGAGTACGGTGGGGTACGACTGACATGCCCGGTTGTGATTTTGCGGACGGTTTGAGACTACGTCACGCGTCGCCATGTAGGGCTGGCTTAAAAGTTGCTGCCGGAGGCCGTGGTTGGCTCGGGTGATTTCTGCTTCGGCCCCGTGGACAGTGGAGGCTGCCCACCCGTGTCGCGATGGATCAATGGTTACCACAAATCTTCACGTTCACGTTTAGAAATTTTGCCGCAGCTGTGCTCCTGACTAACAAAAGTCTGTGCAGAAGACGGGTGGACAACAGAATGTATGATAGCGGGAATGCAGAACTTCACAAGACGTAAAAGGAGCATCATTCCTAGCACATAATATATGGAGGAAATCGTCAGGACAGTCTACTGTCCAGAAATACTTTGAAAAAATAAAGAAAATTCATTCACCATTCAGAAAGAATAAATGCAAAATAAACACACTACAGGGAGGGGGATCCTAGGTAGGGCAGGGTAGTAAAACAAAGCTGCTTTCAATGACAAAGGGTGCTCTAGTCGAGGCCTGGGTGAGATAATTAGGTGATAATTAGGTGCTAACAAGGGTGCATGTCCCGAATAGGCAGGCATATGCAGGAAATTTGGGTCGGATGAGCGGACATGGGCGGGACATGCACCGGGATGGCCAGGCACATATGCAGGCATTATCGGCCTCCATATGTCCCGCACACTAATAGTTGTGAATCTCCGGGTCATATGCAGGTCCGTCTATACCAAGTGTGCGGACGGCATATACCCGTTATCGGCCACATATTTTGAATATCTGGGTTTATATGCAGGAGTATTCGACCCAGATATCCGCTTTTTCGTGTAGTGTTTTTTTTGCATACCTACACTGGTGCAGTTAACACTGAAAATTACCTGCACCTTCTCAATTTAGGAAGTATGGATTATACTAAAAGTTGTTCAGGAACCGCTGCTATTTTCTAAAATATTTTATACGTTGTAACATTCAATGCAGCTAATAACAGTCCACATGCACCTACATCATAGGACATTTATGTATAAAACCCAGTACATGGGCCAGTGCAGGTTAGGTGCAGGTAGACACCAGAAATACCTGCACAGCTCCAATTTTACCTGCACTAACCTGCATATGCAGGTGGTATTTCGAGCCCTGTTATTGATAACAAATAATCATCACATTATTAATAACAATTATTAATTGTGTATGATTTGTTATATGTTAAGTGTCTTTTTTATGATTGCATTTTTGCTTTGGGTTGTGTGACTAAAAAAAAGATCCTGAAGCCCCACCTCCTGGGCAATTCATGGTTCTGTTTCAAACAAAAACAGCGCTTGTAAGACATAACTATTTAGATGATAATACCAACTGACTTTGGTTTAGCTTTTGGGCCCTGAACTCCTCTCGAAATTAGAGAATAATCTCAATTTGGAACACCCGGGTGGTATTGTTGTTGTCTATGATAAGGCTAAATCTTAGGCATTAAAAAACTCACAAAATTACTAGATATTTCACGAAGGCAATTTCTTGTATTTTTAGGAGGAGGACACTCCGCTTGAGGATGGTGACAACAGCAACGATGGCAGAAGTAACGACATAGCGGACATGGAAGACATGGCGGGTCCCAGGACAGCGACCAACGGCCTGACGGTCGCCGTGTCGAACAAGCGGAAACGTGACAGCGGGGAAGATAGGGTCGGCCAATCGCAGGAGGATCTTGAGCTGACGCAGTCGTGGAGAGAGATCCTCGGGCCTCCACCGCCTCTTGGGAACACTAAGGTCTGTTTGGAACATTTTTTAATACTTTCATGCACGGAGGTCAGTTCAGACTGGGAATGATTTGTGAAACGCCAGTTGGCAGAAAGGTGGCCCATGGTCAAAACATGCACAGGAGCATAGGCTTTTTTATGTTTGATAATTTCCTCACGACTTTCTGCATGTGATTCGGGTTGACAGCGGTCATTGGGGCAAAGCAGAAGGGTGGGGGGCATGCAGAATTATACTGGGGCAAAAGGAACAATGGTGGCAAAGCTGAATGATGTCAGCAGGGGCGAAGGAGGAGTCTTGAGGCAAAGCTGAAAGAGTTAGGTGGGGTGGTGTTGTGATTTCTTTATTCAGTAATACTTCACACATTTTGTTAATTCACATTTGGAGTTGTCATTTATGTTGACTCTTTCACCCAACAGGAAGAGAAGCTAAAGTGGCTGGACTATCACAAGAGGAAGTGGAAGCTACAATTGATGAATAGAACCATGGACCGATCCCAAAACCCGACTCCTGTTCGATCATGGTTCTATTTCGAACACCTCCGTCAAAAATAGCCATTTCTGTCCTGCTGTGGCATTTTTTGACGGAGGTGTTCGAAATAGAATAGGGGGTTCTATTTGTTCGATATGGAGTTCGACAGGATCGGTCCATTTTAGTTATGATAGAATTTATCCTTTATGTTGACTTTTCTCCACCCACAGGAAGAGAAGCTAAAGTGGCTGGACTACCACAAGAGAAAAGTGAAGCTACAATTGATGAATAGAACAATTGAAGACTATTTTCTCTACCCACAGGAAGAATAGAATAGAATAGAATAGAATAGATTCTGAATAGAATAGAATAGAACAATTAAATTTAAAGACCATTTTCTCTGCCCACAGGAAGAGAAGCTAAAGTGGCTGGACTACCACAAGATGAAATGGAAGCTACAATTAATGAATAGAACAATTAAAGATCATTTTCTCTACCCACAGAAACAATAGAATAGAATTGAATAGAATAGAATAGAATAGAATAGAATAGAATAGAACAGTTAAAGACAATTTTCTCTGCCCACAGGAAGAGAAGCTGAAGTGGCTGGACTACCACAAGAGAAAATGGAAGCTGCAGGCGAAGCAGCGCGACGCCAGGAAGCGACAGGACAAACGCCGTCGCCTAGACGACGGGGAGACGTCGGGCGCGGTCATCAGGAGCAGGCCGGCCACCGGGCTCGGCGGGTTTCTCCGCAAAACGGCGCGCTCCATGATGGACATGCCCTGGCAGATCGTACAGGTGGGGACTCGCATTTTTGCTTTTCGTTCCCTCATCACCAATATGAAGAGGCTGAATCTAGTTTTCTACTCTTCCTTCTGTTTGTTTTGTATGTTACAAAACAGAGTACAGTACAGTGTATTTTTTATAACTGCAGACAGGCAAACACTCACTGTTTTATGTTAGAAATTCTACTTTTAGGCAGGTATTAGATCAGCAAATTTCCATCATACTTTCCAGCTTTCAAGCAAATTTCTATAAATTTTAAAGTTTAATCTCAAATGTTTCCTTTTCTGTGATTTTTACATTAAATTCCTTAACATTGTCAATGAAGGTTAGACATCCAGGTAATAAGATACGTCAAAAAGCAGTTACTCAGGCAACTGGATATGGTTTTGGAAAGAAGGAATCATATCCAGTTGCTTGACTTATATATATGCATTTTGTCATTTCTTTTAATACATTATCATTGTTTTCCACCTGCTATTAGATAATGGAGACGGCCGCGCCTGGCCAGTTCAAACTCTGGGCCCTGATCGGCAGCGACCTTCACGGAATCCGGCTCAACGTGCCGCGGATTTTCTACGTGAACCAGCGCGTGCCGAAGGAAGATAGCGAGGGTGGGGTGTGGAGAAAGGCCAACCGAACCCTACCCAGGTCCAACCCTGTCTACAACTTGTACGAGTACTCTGTCCCTGAAGAAACTTACAGGTGGGTTCGTTATGATTGTCTTCAGAGAAGGGAAACATATCTTCTTCTTCTTTTACAAGCAAAGAGGGTTTTCGTTTAAGGAAGGCCAACCGCACCCTGCCCAGGTCCAATCCTGTCGATAACTTGTACAAGTACTCTGTTCCTGAAGAAACCTACAGGTGGGTTTCCTTATGACTGTCTTAAGAGAAGGGAAACATATCATCTTCTTCTTTTACAAGCAAAGAGGGTTTTAGTTTAAGGAAGGCCAACCGTACCCTTCCCAGGTCCAACCCTGTCTACAACCTGTACGAGTACTCTGTACCTGAAGAAACCTACAGGTGGGTTCCTTATGTTTGCCTTCAGAGATGGGAAATATGTATAATTGAGGGTGGAAGTGAGGCAAGCACAAGTCCTGAGAGTGGAGGAAGGCCAACCGCACCCTGCCCAGGTCCAACCCTGTCTACAACTTGTACGAGTACTCTGTACCTGAAGAAACCTACAGGTGGGTTTTGTATTATATATTTGCCTTTGAACAGAAAAGGGAAATATGTATAAGCGAGGGTGGAAGTGAGGCAAGCACAATTCCTGAGAGTGAAGGAAGGCCAACTGTACCCTTCGCAGGTCCAACCCTGTCTATAACCTGTACCAGTACTCTGTTCCGGAAG
This sequence comes from Branchiostoma floridae, assembly GCF_000003815.2. Lineage (NCBI taxonomy): Eukaryota > Metazoa > Chordata > Leptocardii > Amphioxiformes > Branchiostomatidae > Branchiostoma > Branchiostoma floridae. The sequence continues at coordinate 18,342,598 of NC_049996.1, read as the reverse complement.
AAACCTACAGGTGGGTTTTGGTATATGTCGATGAAAGTTAGACATTCAGGTAATAATGCCAAAAAGCAATTACTCAAGCCACTGGAAATGATTTTGGAAACTATCAGATGTTTCAGATAGTACTGGCAAAAAATAGTGTCAAAATTGTTGATCTTTGAACTCTTTTTTCTTAACGATGAGGCCCTTTTCCCCAGGGAGCACATGAACGAGATCACAGCCGACCTGTCCGCACCTGAAGTGGAGGGAGTCTATGAGACCCAGGTGCCGCTGACCTTCCGAGCTCTAGTCAGGCTGGGTTGCATTGCTATGGTCAACAGGCAGTACGCCAGGTAAGTCAAGGGGATGTTCTTCTTAGCAGATGGATGTCTTTTTCTCATCTTGGGTCAGACCAGAGTTTTTTCACAGTGAAGGGGTCAGGAGCCAGCTTTGTATGGAGCAAGCACATGGAGTGCCAAATGTAAGACAACTGTAAGGGATCTGTCATCGTACTCTAGAAATTGTAAAATGAAACAGTATTTCCTGTAATTTAAGGACTAATTTTGTGAAGTAAAGCTTTCGCTCTGTTACAGCTTCATTCTTAAGACAAAATGTAAATCTTTTAAAAGGGTTCTCCCTGGCAAAAACACCAATATGCAAGTTGAAAGACAGAATAGGGACCTTGATTACAGCATAGGGGGTCCTAAATTAATTAGCTAGAACACTGTAAATGTCTTTCTTAAGGTGATATTACTGTCTAGTACAGACTAGTTTCCTATAAATGGCGCATACACTAAAAAAGAAAAGAAATTAGCCAAATGGTAGTAACCAAAACCTCCTTGTCTCTTGTAGATACCTGAGGGACCGAGACATGGACAACTTTGACCTTGAGCACCTGGAGTTCAAGACGGTTGCCCAGGTTGGGACGTACCTGCCGCCCGGGTGCATGCGGCATGTCTTCCTGTACCACAACATGTCCAACCAGAAGGCCATGTTCGGTAGGTTTCACTTTCGTTTCTTCCTGTACCAAGGTTTCACTCTCATGTCTTCCTGTACCAAGGTTTCAAGTTTTTGCATGTGGATCAAGTTATTGAAGTGCCGTAAAAAACAGGCAATTTTGGCCCCCCTAGCAGTATTTTCAGGGACTGCATCATTAAAATTTACAGGCAGTCACCTGTAGTGTGAAAGCAGTGTGGTATACATGTAGTCCATAAACTGCCAGTTAGAAGACCAATGGCCGCTTAATCTACATGTATGAAAAGGTGATGGCTGGGATTGATTTAAGGAAAGAAGGGAAGAAGCAGGAACATCTTTGTTGTCTACAAGAAGACATTAAGAAATTCACAGAAACTGGAAAACTTTCTTGTTTTTTTCAGGAGTGTTTTTCCCCATGGCGGGCCGCGCTGCAGTGTTCGTGCTGGACACCGTCCGTAGCAACCAGATGCCCAACCTGTCCGCAATACTGCAAGCTGAATGTAACGCCAGGTAGGGAAGTGATCTCTATCAAGTTTTACCTCACTGAAGAGCTAATCTTCCACTGGTTGTGAGAGAGAAGGCAGATGCTATGTACAGTATTTACAGTGTTTGTACTGGACACTGTCCGCTGTAACCAGATGCCCAAGCTGTCTGCAATCCTGCAAGCTGAATGTAACGCCAGGTAGGGCTTCGTACCTAAGTATAGCACCAGGTACAGGTACAGGCAGGGCTGCATACATTGTACCAGTATAACACAACGTACTGGTACTGGTATTGGTACAGAGGTATTGTTACTGATAACCTCTGACCCCTCCTCATTATTTTACGTTTACTGAGTTGATGTCAATTTTACATTCAGTTTACTTTCAGTTCTTCTCATGTATACGTGTACACTTATGTTTTCTTATGTTATTTGATTCTTTTGTAATCTTAAATGGACTCCAGGAAGAATAGATTTTGCGATTGTAAAGTCTAATGGAGATCAAAATAAACAGAGGTTTAGGCTGTAGTCATATTTTTGAACCAGGGCCCGGCCGCTCTGCTTGTGGAATCGAAAAATCGAAATGTATAGTTACATAAAGATATACACAAATAATGCCCATGACTATATTCTCATTATGTTTTGTGCCTTTTATATCATACCTTATGTTTCTGAAAGCTGCCTGGCTGAAATTATTTTCAGAATTTTAAGTTAACATTAAGCAATCAAGCATTACAGATCTTCTTTTATTCTGTAAATACATGTAGGTTCATCAGGTTGGTAGATCAATTGAACAAAGTCTTCGTTACACAACCTTCTTTCATTTTTAATGTTTCGACGAATATCTGTCGCCTTCATCGGTAGAAATTTTGTTTCCCGTTTTTCCTATAGGCTTGCCAAGGGTACAGAGGAGGACTTGCTTCCCCTGTCAGAACACCAGTTTGAAGTGAAGTGTGAAACAGATGCACAGAAGATCTACAAGGCCATACAGAGGATGCTGAGAGCGTACAAGGTAACCAACTTAATACAACGCTATTTGGTAAACATTTAACAAAATGAAGGCCCATCAAACCTCTGACAGGCTAGGGTTTGACGCCACAGATCCACCTAAAACATAATTTAAGAAAGACCATGTTTATTAAACATGTATGGTTGGGATCCTTTGGAATAGAAAAAACTGGTGTGAGTGTGCGAATGAAAAAAGATTTGGCCAAAAAAAAGTTGAAATCAAAGTGGTCAGGAAGGTTAAACAAATGACTTAACACATAAGTATGTAACTACACATGACAATAGATTTTTCATTTTTTTTATATTTTATGTTCTATGTTATGACATTCTAGGGCATCAGTATCCATGTTCCTAATGAATCCTTTTATTTCAATTCACTGCATATATTTGCTCATTCTACAGCTACTTTGTACGATTTACAGTGTGGCGAAAACTTTTTTATTCTATTTTTACCTAGGATGAGAAGCGTGGTCCCACCCTGATGGCGGTCCAGTCCCCCCACAGCCTGCAGCACCTGGTGACAGCCATGCCCGGGCTGGACGACTTTCCTCTGGTGGAGATGCATGCCACAGAGCCGGAGAATCTGTTTGGGGTGTTGGACTGGCAAAGACAGGTTTCACGCAGGTACAGGGTGTGTGTGTGTGTCTGTCTGTAAGTGTGTGTCTGTGTGTGTTTGTGTGTCTGTCTGTAAGTGTGTGTCTGTGTGTGTTTGTGTGTCTGTCTGTAAGTGTGTGTCTGTGTGTGTGTGTGTTTGTGTGTGTCCGTGTGTGAGTAGCTGGACAACTTTCCTCTGGTGGAGATGCACGCCACGGAGCCGGAGAACCTGTTTGGGGTGCTGGACTGGCAGAGACAGGTCTCACGCAGGTGTGTAAGTGCGTGCGTTCGTGTGTCCGTGTGTGTCCCCGTGTGTGTGAGTGTGAGTGTGTGTGTGTGTGTGTCTGTGTTATGCTGTTTGAAAGTGAACAGCATAACTCGAGAAGCCTTAGATGGATCCTGATGATACTTGGTAGGTGGGTAGGGGTTTGAGAAAATGAAAGTCAAGTTCAATAATGTGTCCCCTAGCAGTACTTCAACGGAATTTCCATTTTACTATGGTTAACATTTTTAAGCGTGACATAGTGGTTGACTAATTGATTGTATGATTGATTGATTGATCTATTGTTGATATCTCCTTTCCCCCAGAATGCTTCAGAACTACGTCAACATAGAGACCCATTTCCAGCACCTGATGTAGCTGGCAACTTCATTGATTGATTGATAGATAGATACTAGATAGATATATAGATTTATTGATTGATTGATTGATTGACTGATTCTATATCTCCTTTCCTCCAGAATGCTCCAGCACTATGTCTACATGGAGACCCGTCTCCAGCACCTGACCGAGCTGGCTGCGTACTTCCACGTCCCCGTGGGTAACCTGCCCCAGGACACCAGCCTGTTTGGGGCTGACCTGTTCTTCGCTCGCCACCTGCAGAAGCACAACCACCTGCTCTGGTGCTCGCCAAACGAGAGGCCGGATCTGGGTGGAAAAGAGGCGGACGATAACAGGTGAACGTTAAGACTGTTCTTGAAGATACACAAACACCAAGGTGGTTGTCTGGTAGAGTGCGATAATAATTTTGCAATGTTTAGAGCACAACCACCTGCTGTGGTGCTCACCCAATGAGAGGCCGGATCTCGGCGGAAAAGAGGCAGACGACAACAGGTGAACTTTTAAGTTGTAAATGTAGGTGGGTATTGGTACAGAAAATCAGGTACAGGTACGGTCCAGGTCCAGAGGATCAGGTTTTTCCGGTTTCTAGAAAGTCAGCGCAGTGAATCAGGCATCTGATGTAGGTCAGCAAGATTGACTGAAAATTCAGACGATGACAGGTTAACGTTTAGACTGTTCTAAGACTTGTAGAGACAAAAACACCGAAGGCGGTTGTCTGGTAGAGCATGATAATTTTGTAAATGTTAGAGCACAACCACCTGCTGTGGTACTCGCCAAACGAGAGGCCGGATCTGGGTGGGAAGAAGGCGGACGTTAACAGGTGAACGGTTAAGCTTTTTCTGGTTTCCAGAAAGTCAGCACAGTGAATCAGACATCTAAGGAAGGCTGGCGAGATTGACTGAAAATTCAGACACCAACAGGTGAACGTTTAGACCGTTCTTGTTAAGAGACAAAGACACCGAGGTGGTTGTTGAATCAGTTTCTGGTTGAGCACGATAGTCATTTTGTAAATGTTAAGGGTGGGTACCAGTACAGAAAATTCAGGTACAGGTCTAAAGGATCAGGTCCAGGACCTGTTCTTCGCCCGTCACCTGCAGACAGAAGCACAACCACCTGCTCTGGTGCTCGCCAAACAAGAGGCCGGATCTGGGTGGAAAGGAGGCGGATGATAACAGGTGAACAGTTAAGCTTATTCTGGTTTCCAGAAAGTCAGCGCAGTGAATCAGACATCTAAGGGAGGCTGCCGATTGACTGAAAATTCAGACACCAACAGGTGAACGTTTAGACCGTTCTTGTAAAGAGACAAAGACACCGAGGTGGTTGTTGAATCAGTTTCTGGTTGAGCACGATAGTCATTTTGTAAATGATAAGGGTGGGTACCGGTAGAGATAATTCAGGTATGGTCCAGGTCAAGAGGATCAGGTCCAGGACCTGTTCTTCGCCCGCCACCTGCAGAAGCACAACCACCTGCTGTGGTGCTCGCCAAACGAGAGGCCGGATCTGGGCGGAAAGGAGGCGGACGATAACAGGTGAACAGATAAGCTTTTTCTGGTTTCCAGAAAGTCAGCGCAGTGAATCAGATATCTAAGGAAGGCTGGCGAGATTGACTGAAAATTCAGACACCAACAGGTGAACGTTTAGAACGTTCTTGTAAAAAGACAAAGACACCGAGGTGGTTGTTGAATCAGTTTCTGTTTGAGCACGATAATCATTTTGTAAACGTTAAGGGTGGGTACCAGTACAGAAAATTCAGGTACAGGTCCAAAGGATCAGGTCCAGGACCTGTTCTTCGCCCGTCACCTGCAGAAGCACAACCACCTGCTCTGGTGCTCTCCAAATGAGAGGCCGGATCTCGGTGGAAAAGAGGCAGATGACAACAGGTGAACGTTAAGACTGTTCTTGAAGATACAAAAACACCAAGGTGGTTGTCTGGTAGAATACGATAATAATTTTGCAATGTTTAGAGCACAACCACCTGCTGTGGTGCTCGCCCAATGAGAGGCCGGATCTGGGTGGAAAAGAGGCAGACGACAACAGGTGAACTTTTAAGTTGTAAATGTAGGTGGGTATTGGTACAGAAAATCAGGTACAGGTACGGTCCAGGTCCAGAGAATAAGATTTTTCCGGTTTCCAGAAAGTCAGCGCAGTGAATCAGACATCTGATGTAGGTCAGCAAGATTGACTGAAAATTCAGACGACGACAGGTTAACGTTTAGACTGTTCTAAGACTTGTAGAGACAAAAACACCGAAGGCGGTTGTCTGGTAGAGTGCGATAATAATTTTGCAATGTTTAGAGCACAACCACCTGCTGTGGTGCTCACCCAACGAGAGGCCAGATCTGGGTGGAAAAGAGGCGGACGATAACAGGTGAACGGATAAGCTTTTTCTGGTTTCCAGAAAGTCAGCGCAGTGAATCAGACATCTAAGGAAGGCTGGCGAGATTGACTGAAAATTCAGACACCAACAGGTGAACGTTTAGAACGTTCTTGTAAAGAGACAAAGACACCGAGGTGGTTGTTGAATCAGTTTCTGGTTGAGCACGATAGTCATTTTGTAAATATTAAGGGTGGGTACTAGTGCAGAAAATTCAGGTACAGGTATGGTCCAGGTCCAGAGGATCAGGTCCAGGACCTGTTCTTTTGCTCGGCACCTGCAGAAACACAACCACCTGCTCTGGTGCTCGCCAAATGAGAGGCCGGATCTGGGTGGAAAAGAGGCAGATGACAACAGGTGAACGTTAAGACTGTTCTTGAAGATACAAAAACACCAAGATGGTTGTCTGGTAGAATGCGATAATAATTTTGCAATGTTTAGAGCACAACCACCTGCTGTGGTGCTCACCCAACGAGAGGCCAGATCTGGGTGGAAAAGAGGCAGACGACAACAGGTGAACTTTTAAGTTGTAAATGTAGGTGGGTATTGGTACAGAAAATCAGGTACAGGTACGGTCCAGGTCCAGAGGATCAGGTTTTTCAGGTTTCTAGAAAGTCTGCGCAGTGAATCAGACAGTTCTGATGTAAACTGCCTCCTTCACACCCCCTTTGATTCACTCTTGACATCATCAAGCCTCCGGTTTCCAAAAAGTCAGCACAGTGAATCAGACATCTGATGAAGTCATATCGAAGCAGTTTTAGCTCACTGATGAGCTTTTTTCTACTGGTCGGGACAGAGTAGATAGACAACTATGCAGAGTTCCACATGTCTTACAACTTTGCCAAAAAGCAGTTACTCAAGCAACTGGATATAATTTTGCAAACAGTCAGACGTTTCACATAGCATGCACTATCTTTCGTCAGTGTCACAAAATCATATTCAGCTGCTTGAGTAATAACTGCTTTTTGGCATATCTTATTACCTGGATGTCTAACTTACATCGATTCTTATAACTTTGCTTTCTTTGTTGTACGCAGACTTGTGACAGAGTTTGAAGACGTGACGAGTGTTGAGCTGAACAACCCTGGCTGTTACCACACGGTGTGTGTGGAGCTGGAGATCTCCAACCTGGCTGTCAACACCATCCTACAGGTAATCTTCATGAATATAGTTCTGGGAAAGGTTTCAAAAAACAACTCTGTATAGGTAAAATTTGGTGTCCCAAAAGACTACATTACAGTTTATAGGAATTTTGTAAGCAGTCAAACCTGCCTAAACCTGCCTAACCTTTAAATGATAATGACAAAATCTTCTATTGAGAAAATCTTTGTAAAATTGGTCAATTTGCCTGAAATTGTGACAGCAAAACTGAAGGGGTAATGGAGTTTGGATTGTAGACTAGTGGATAGAGTTAAGATATCACCTTCTTATTTGTACTGTCACGTAATCACCATGGCCTGTACTTAGTTTGTAGCAGCTTAAACTTACTATAAAGGCCTTTCATTCATTGATTCATTGTTGATTTTTCTCTGTCATCAGTCCCAGCACATCAATGACATGGAGGGCGGTGCCGGCTCCAGCATCAGTTTTGACACCATCCAGCAGCCTTTCCTGGAGGAGATGATTGCAGGACAGAACACACCAGGTAAGGGCTAACATCAGATTCCAGTACATTCAGACTGTAAGAAGCGAGTATGTAAGAGTGGAAACAGTCTCCTGACTCCCTGGATTAGAACCTGGGCCAAACTGTTCTGCCAGATCATAGTTCCAACAAGCTAAACCGTTGCTAAAAGCTAAAACTAAACAACCTTTGCCATGGTCAGTTTGCCGGTTGAACAATACTTCCAGAGTTCTTACCAGGATTTCTTTTACAGCATAGAGGGCATCTTAGCATTGAGAAGCCATATACATTGTAGCATGTGACACAGGCATATAGTATTGTTTTTGTAGGGCATCCTCCCCCTGACAATTATATCTGAAACCCTCAGAAACACTCTTTCCAACATATTGCAAGTTGATTTTATTCAATGATAAGACCAAAAATGCAGGTCATAAAAATATATTTTTGTGTGTTTAAATTGACATGTTAAACAACAAAGTATGGGCATGTGTGTTACCCCATGAAGCAGTTTACAAGAAATGCAATACAAACAAAAAGGAGTGCATACTTTCAAGTGTCATATTGCAAATGATAAAGAAACAATGCACTTTAATATCAAACAGGAGCGAACCTTGCCAGCTACGACGAGACAGCGCTGTGCTCCGGAACCTTCCGTATCCTGAAGAGTATGGTGTATGGCTGGCTGCGTGACGTGACTCACTACAACAACGTGTACGCTGACTACCAGATCATGCAGTTCTACAGGTGCGTTTGTTTGTTTGTTTGTTTATTTCTTTATTTGTTTGGCTGGCTGTGGACGTGACGCAGTACAACAACGTCTACGCTGACTACCAGATCATGCAGTTCTACAGGTGCGTTTGTTTGTTTATTTGTTTGTTTGGCTGGCTGCGGGACGTCACTCAGTACAACAACGTGTATGCTGACTACCAGATCATGCAGTTCTACAGGTGCGTTTGTTGTTTGTTTATTTGTTTGTTTGTTTGTTTGGCTTGCTGCGGACGCTACAGGTGGGTTTGTTTTCTTGTTTGTTTGTTTGTTCGGCTGCGAGATGTGACTCAGTACAACAACGTGTATGCTGACTACCAGATCATGCAATTCTACAGGTGCGTTTGTTTGTTTGTTTATTTGTTTGCTTGTTTGTTTGTTTGTTTGTTTGGCTGACTGCGGGATGTCATTCAGTACAACAACGTCTACGCTGACTACCAGATCATGCAATTCTACAGGTGCGTTTGTTTGTTTGTTTATTTGTTTATTTGTTTGGCTGGCTGCGGACGTGATGCAGTACAACAACGTCTACGCTGACTACCAGATCATGCAGTTCTACAGGTGGGTTTGTTTTCTTGTTTATTTGTTTGTTTGTTTGTTTGGCTGGCTGCGGGATGTCACTCAGTACAACAACGTGTACGCTGACTACCAGATCATGCAGTTCTACAGGTGCGTTTGTTTGTTTGTTTGCTTGTTTGTTTGTTTGTTTGGCTGGTTACAGGATGTCACTCAGTACAACAACGTCTACGCTGACTACCAGATCATGCAGTTCTACAGGTGCGTTTGTTTTCTTGTTTATTTGTTTGTTTGTTTGTACGGCTGGCTACGGACGTCACTCAGTACAACAACGTCTACGCTGACTACCAGATCATGCAGTTCTACAGGTGCGTTGTAGCTTGAAATCATTACATAGTCAGCTGAAGCCCCCTATCGGCTTGTTACTTCTTGTAGTAGACCTTCCGGTTCTGGACATGCTATGGTGGTAATTTTTGAGTGATAGATAGATACAGTGTAGAGGGCAGGGCTCGAAATACTGGGTGCATGTGCACCCAGGTGCACCCAAAATTGGAACTGTGCACCCAATTAGTTTTTGTGGGTGCACAGGGTGCACCCAAATATTTTCTTATGTTTATGTATGTAAAATATCAAAGTATACTTATAGTCTAGTATACATTCTTATTCTTGACATCTAAGACAATAAAAATGGCTGTCATGGTACTTGTTTAAGAATTTGATAGCTTGTAACTAAGTTTTTTCTTAAGGTTTTTACCTCAATTGAAGTGGTGCACCCAAAAATTTTTTGGTGCACCCAATTTTTTAAGCTGGGTGCACCAGTGCACCTAAGCCCAAAAATGAATTTCGAGCCCTGAGAGGGTAAGACTTAGTGGTGTAATTTGGGGCCTCCTAGCTAGCCGCTTTCTTGGAACTGCAGGGGCCGATTTTGTTTCAAAATTTATTTGCATTATTTTCTGCAGATGGCATGGAACGCCGAGTGTGACCTTATACAACCCAGCCTTGCACCGAACCACCGATGTATTATTGTGTATATTAACCAGTTGCCAGGGCTAGCCTTTATAGGGACGTGGGTTGACTGTGTCTTGGGCACAGTATTGGAAGGCAGAACCCAACCCTCTCCTTCCACTGCCTTTTACCACCCCAACTGTAGTCAGGTACAAGGTGGTGTGAGGAAAGTTGTGTTTTATGTGCCTTTCCCAAGGCCACAAGATCGGTAGCAGGGATAAACAAGTCCATTAGCCCGATTGTCCCGGGCAAGTAAAAGTGCTGTTCGGGCAAGCAGAAGTGCTTCCCCACTTGCCCGACGGGCAAGTAAGAATTTCCAGATGTGACCCGCTCAAATTACCACTGAGTGTGACAGCACATGGGGCTGAATGCCTGCCTATATTGACTATGTCATTTTTAAGCCAGTAGAAACATCGATTTTGGATGATAGGGCCACATCAAAACTCAAAAACTCCCTTGTCAGTGAGGTAAACAAAGTGAAAATACATAGAAAAATATAATATAAATTTCGGGCAAGTGAAAATTTGGTGCGGGCAAGTAAATTTTTTATGTACTTGCCCGATAGGACAAGTAAATTTTTGAAAACTTGTCTAACCCTGGGTAGCATGACAGGTTTTGAACCCAGGACCTCTGGCTTCTGGACCAAATAGCCTGCAGTTATGCCACACGGCCTTACATATCTAATCTCACTCTCCTGGCAGGGCATTGTCGCTCTCTCTGAGGAACCCCTCCCTTCAACTACTCCAGACTAGGGGTGGGTACCGGTACAGAAACTTCAGGTCCAGGTCCCGTTCAGGTCCAGAGGATCAGGTCCAGAGGATCAGGTCCAGGTCCGGACCTGAACCTGGACCTGATTCAGTCTGAATCATTATAATGGTCCATTTTACAACAAAAAAGAAATCAGTTTCACACTGCCGTTTTAAAATCTAACAACGCTAACTGCACCTGTACAATTGACTGTAAAACTTGGTAGAAATGACTATAAACTCTAATCTGCTTCGCTCTTGTTAATTTCTTCCACCTGCAAGCGCCAAAACGTGTGAATGCATCCGGTCCACCTGCATTTTTCAGGTCCAGTTTTTCTGGACCGGTCCAATAAGAAAAAACGGTTTTGTACCGGTACACTGTACCGATACCCAGCCCTACTCCAGACTCTTCTGCATCTCGCAGTCTGTGGCCAGGAGGGGCCTAGGTGTTTCTGCAGGTTGTCTCCCCACCTGGTGCATATATATAATAAATTAAATCAAATCTTGTTTATGATTCCAGATGGCTTGGAACACCGAGTGCGACCTTATACGACCCGGCCCTGCGGCGGACCCTCCACACGATGATGAAGAAACTCTTCCTGCAGCTGGTCTCCGAGTTCAAGCGTCTCGGCTCCATCGTGGTGTTCGCAAACTTCAACAAGATCGTGGTGTGTACCAAGAAGAGGCGCGTGGAGGACGCACTGGCCTATGTGGAGTACATCACCAATAGCATCAGGTACTGTACCGTAAATATAAAATACAACACGGTGTATTCCGTATCACCCGAGGTATCAGCCCGACCGCGGGAGGACCCGCTGTATAATTTTACCTTATAGAGTTGTTTTTTTAAACCTTTCCCAGAACTATATTCATAAAGATTACCTGCAGGATGGTGTTGACAGCCAGGTTGGAGATCTCCAGCTCCACACACACGGTGTGGTAACAGCCGGGGTTGTTCAGCTCAACACTCGTCACGTCCTCAAACTCCGTCACAAGTCTACAAACAACAGAGAAAGCAAAGTTATTTTTATTTATGTCATACCCACCTGAGAAAACCCATGTTTTGATACGAAATGTGCCAGAAGTTGAACAAATTTGGTGCCCTCAAACAAGAAGTGTTGCAACAGCAATGTTCCAACGTCCGAATCAGGTATTCGAATTGCCAACTGTGCCGTATTCGGCCCGTTTGGAATGGTTTGATTTACTCGAAGGAAGCCTGTGTGATACGCCTTTCGAACCTGTGCCCGGTCCGGAACACCCGTATCGAACGTTTTCGCGTCATAGGTATGACATAAATGTGGAATACGCTGTGTTGTACTTTACAACATGTATTTATGTCATACCCAGGCCAGAAAACACTGATTTAATTGCCAAACTACTCCTAAAAGGGATAACATTCAACACATTGTTGCAACATGTGTCGACAACTTTATTCTTCAAGAACTTCGATTCGAGAAAAATTTGAACAAAAGAACTCTGTTTGCTTGCATGTGATTTCATAAATAGTGATGGCGGACATGGAGTGTGTTTTATTTAATTTTCTTGTTTAATCCTTGTTAATTTTTCTATTCTTAGTGTAACAGATAGATAAACCAGTCTACTACTTCTACTTTCAGGTCCCGGGAGCTGTTCCATGGAGTGGACATCACCCCCCAGAAATGCTGGGACATTCTGATGTGGCTGGATCCGGTGGGTTCCTTTTATTATCTTTGGCAAGTTTTTTGGTAGTGTTTGTACGTATGTTTGTATGCTGTATGCACCATAACTGAAGAAGCCATGGATGTCATGAAATGTTGTATTTTGTTATGTTATGTCCAGATAGTGAGTGAGGATGCCAAAAAATGGTTAGCTTTTGGGTCCCTTGGCAACTCAAGAAACCATTGATGGGTTGTCATGAAACTTTGTAATTTGTAAGGTTATGTCCTGTGTCTCTTTTTTTTCTTTGAGTGAAAATGATATCAAAGAAGCTCAGTGAAACTCTATTCTTCCAATGGCCATGACAGAGAAGACAGGTATTTACAGGTTTGGTGTACCAAGGAAATTCCTGTAGGTCTTTTTGACAACCTTGAACCCCACCAGGGGATTGAACCCAGGTCCTCCAAGTTCTGGTCCCAACACCATCTCATATTTCCTTGCACTTGCAGGCTAAACACGGAGGTGCGAAGGTGTAAATCCCCAAGTCTTTCGAAGAAATGATTAGATTTTGGGCCTCCTGGTGGCTTTCCTTGAAACTACAGCAGAACGTCCGGTTCTCACTCCTGTCTATTCTTTGACACATATTTTTTTGCAGGCTAACCATGGAGAGATGAAGTCCCCAAATCTTACAAAGAAATGATTAGATGTTGGGCCCCCTGCTGGCCTTCCTTAATACTGCAGCAAAACTTTCATTTTTGACACCATCTTGTATTTTCTTGCAGGCTAACCATGGAAGGATGAAGTCCCCAAATCTTACAAAGAAATGATTAGATGTTGGGCCCCCTGCTGGCCTTCCTTAATACTGCAGCAAAACTTTCATTTTTGACACCATCTCGTATTTTCTTGCAGGCTAACCATGGAGGGATGAAGGTGGAAATCTTTCAAAGAAATTGTTAGATTTCGGGCCCACTGCTGGCCTTCCTTAATACTGCAGCAAAACTTTCATTTTTGACACCATCTCGTATTTTCTTGCAGGCTAACCATGGAGGGATGAAGGTGGAAATCCCCAAGTCTTTCCTACACGAGGATGACGATGGACAGAATGAGAGAGAGGGACAGGAGAAGGATGGAGAAGATGCTGAAGAGGAAGAGGAGGAGGAGAACAGGGATCAGGAAGAGGAAGGAGTGGACCTTGCCGAGGAGGTATTTTTTCCTTATTTTCTTTTTTATATGATATAAGCTTCCAAGTTGACTTATAGAGATACTTCTTAAATAAGCTTTTGATTTTAATTTGTTTTCTTTCATTATGAAGATTTGTCTGCTTATTCAAGTGTACTTTAGCTACAGTCTGATATAAATGATTTCATATCATAGATTTCAAGAATTTGTTTTTCTGGTTTTTCTCTATACTTTGTTATACATGTTTGATTGCGGATAGTTATAAGACAAACTCCAGGACAAGGTGTTCGGCTAGTTGCCAAAATATCATGGAATCTTGCCAACAGCATATACTTTTTTTTCTAAAGAGTGGTACAGATTCAGGGTGGGACAAGTTTTGAAAAATTGACTAGCCCTATAAGGAGCAAAATCAGAAAGCCAGAACCAACTTTTAACTTTAACTAATAAAAATAAGTCAAAATTGTCCTGAATTTCAGTCATGTACAATTATTCTATTTTGATCTGTTTTTTATTTATTTATTTATTGATCTTTGGGGTAGTCCCTTCAGTTAACGTAGTAACTGATTTCCAAGGGAGCCCTATTTACATGTTCGCACAACGACAGGTTATACCGCCCCTTACGGGGTGACACACCCGTCTGGGTGAATGATGTAGATCACCATGTGGCTGATACGAGACAGAGGTTACCAGGCCTCCATCCGGGTGATTTGAAGTGAATCACCAACTCCCGACAGAAGGATTTGCACCAACGCACACTGCACCATCGCACGTGTGGGGGTTCTTTAACGTGCATGGGGTGTGGCTCTCCTCATACACGGGACCTCCATTTATGTCCTATCTGTTGTTGTTCTACAGGAAGATGATGATGAGCAGCCTGTTGAGATGAACTGGAACCTGATGTACTATCTTCCCGAGGCTGCGGCCTGCCAGTACAACTTTAGCATGGTGGTGGCAGGCTACATCTCTAACTTACACAAACACATGCAGGCTGAGATGCGGAGAGCTATGCCGGGGAACACTCCTGTTAGGAGGAGGTAAGTGCTTTTTAATCAATTTGTTTGTTTGTTTGTTTGTTTGTTTGTAAGTCTGAACACACACCTGCCAGTATAACTTCAGCATGGTGGTGGCTGGATACATCTCCAACTTACACAAGCACATGCAGGCTGAGATGAGGAGGGCCATGCCAGGGAACACTCCTGTTAGGAGGAGGTCAGTTCTGTTTGTTTGTTTGTTTGTTTGTTTGTTTGTTTGTTTGTTTGTTTGTGAGTGTGAACACACATCTCTAACTTACACCAACACATGCAGGCTGAGATGCGGAGGGCCATGCCCGGTAACACTCCAGTTAGGAGGAGGTAAGTTCTTGTTTGTTTGTTTGTTTGTTTGTTTGTAAGTCTGAACACACATCTGCCAGTACAACTTCAGCATGGTGGTGGCTGGTTACATCTCCAACTTACACAAACACATGCAGGCCGAGATGAGAAGAGCCATGCCTGGGAACACTCCTGTTAGGAGGAGGTCAGTATTTGTTTGTTTGTTTGTTTGTTTGTTCGTGAGTGTGAACACACATCTCTAACTTACACAAGCACATGCAGGCTGAGATGAGGAGAGCCATGCCCGGTAACACTCTTGTTAGGAGGAGGTCAGTTGTTTTCGTTTGTTTGTTTGTTTGTTTGTTTGTTTGTTTGTTCGTGAGTGTGAACATACATCTCTAACTTACACAAACACATGCAGGCTGAGATGAGGAGAGCCATGCCGGGGAACACTCCTGTTAGGAGGAGGTCAGTGCTTGTTTGTTTGTTTGTTTGTTTGTTTGTTTGTGAGTGTGAGCACACATCTCCAACTTACACAAACACATGCAGGCTGAGATGAGGAGGGCCATGCCTGGGAACACTCCTGTTAGGAGGAGGTCAGTGCTTGTTTGTTTGTTTGTTTGTTTGTTTGTTCGTGAGTGTGAACACACATCTCTAACTTACACAAACACATGCAGGCTGAGATGAGGAGAGCCATGCCTGGTAACACTCCTGTTAGGAGGAGGTCAGTTCTTGTTTGTTTATTTGTTTGTTTGTTTGTAAGTCTGAACACACATCTGCCAGTACAACTTCAGCATGGTGGTGGCTGGTTACATCTCCAACTTACACAAACACATGCAGGCCGAGATGCGGAGAGCCATGCCTGGTAACACTCCTGTTAGGAGGTCAGTTCTGTTTGTTTGTTTGTTTGTTTGTATGTGTGAACACACATCTCTAACTTACACAAACACATCCAGGCTGAGATGCGGAGAGCCATGCCGGGGAACACTCCTGTTAGGAGGAGGTAAGTTCTTGTTTGTTTGTTTCTTTGTTTGTTTGTTCAGTATTGTGAACACACACCTCTAACTTACACAAACACATGCAGGCCGAGATGAGGAGGGCCATGCCTGGGAACACTCCTGTTAGGAGGAGGTCAGTTCTGTTTGTCTGTTTGTTTGTTTGTTTGTTTGTGTGAACACACATCTCCAACTTACACAAACACATGCAGGCGGAGATGAGGAGAGCCATGCCTGGTAACACTCCTGTTAGGAGAAGGTCAGTTCCTGTTTGTTTGTTCGTATGTTTGTTTGTTTGTTTGTTTGTTCGTGAGTGTGAACACACATCTCTAACTTACACAAACACATCCAGGCCGAGATGCGGAGAGCCATGCCTGGGAACACTCCTGTTAGGAGGAGGTAAGTTCCTGTTTGTTTGTTTGTTTGTTTGTCTGTATGTGTGAACACACATTTCCAACTTACACAAACACATCCAGGCAGAGATGAGGAGAGCCATGCCGGGGAACACTCCCGTTAGGAGGAGGTCAGTATTTGTTTGTTTGTTTGTTTGTTTGTTTGTTTGTATGTGTGAACACACATCTCTGACTTACACAAGCACATCCAGGCCGAGATGCGGAGAGCCATCTCGGTTTGGCTGAAAAAAAGTTGCCTTCATTATGAAATAAATCAAAGTAGTCAGTATGGTTGAACAAGTTCCTAGCGTCGAATCCCACGGGGCGCGGGAAATGTGGCATTCGGGAGGTGCTCTTCTCCCGTCCACCATTGCCCAGGTCTTCTTAATCGAGGCCTCTCCCAGAGGGGGTGTCATGGCGACGATGGCTTCTCAGAGATGGTTGTTTTGGAATGCAGCCCAAGCTGGAGGTAAACTACTACATGTGAGGCTAGATACGAAATACCATTCTCCTACGCAGAAGTGGTGTCGAAACTCCTTGTGGTCACCTCTGCTCTCTGGTGCACTCAGATCAGTTACTTACCACCCTGCTTATAAATATTAATGAGCTTACCCTTATATGGGCAGCCAGTCGTTGGGGATCGGGGGTAGGAGGATGGAGCTATGTAAGACGTAACATGATTGGCTGATAGCTTCCCAGCAGCCTTTGCGAGATGGCTTTTGTAAACAGAAAGCCCAAGAAAGGCCCTCCATCAGATCAAGGCAGTAGTCTGGATGAGCTTGACAGCTCTATAAATAAAATGGGAACTAAGGTAAACTCCGACAACGTAATCATTTTGGGAGATTTCAACACCCCTGGTATAAATTGGGATGTCAGCACAACAGACAACGCTCAGAACCATACAGGACAGGCACAGAAACTACTGCACTTAGTGGATAACCATGGGCTATTCCAAACAGTTCAGGAACCAACTAGAAATGGTAATATTTTGGACCTGGTCTTAGTTAATAACCCAAACATAATTGAAAAGACCACAGTAGTTCCGGGAATAAGTGACCATGACATGGTTCTAGTGGACGTGAACTTGGCACCCAAACAGAACAAAAAACCAAAAAGGAAAGTGTACATTCGCACGAAATCTGACGAGCCGGCTATCAAGAATGACCTTGAGGACTATGCTACAAACTTTAATCAGAGAACAAAAGACATGTCGGTGACACAGAAATGGGATGACTTCAAAGGAAAAATGAAGCACACAATGAACAAGCACATTCCTAGTAAAATGACATCAAGCAGATACAACCTGCCTTGGTTTAACAGAAACTTAAGAAGACACTGTCGGAAGAAACAACGTCTTTACAATAAAGCTAAGAGAACAGGGCAAGAGGAAGACTGGAACAAGTACAAGAAAGTAAAAAAAGGAGTACAGAAAAGCATAAGATCAGCACACTCAAAATACGTGGCGAACATACTTGGAGAAGCTATAACTGACAAACCCAAAACATTCTGGTCATACATAAAAGGCCTGAGGAGAGACCTTGTTGGGGTAGCCACTCTGAAGGTGGGGAGCACCATTATAAGTGACAGTGAAAAGAAAGCAGAAGCACTCAGTTCACAGTTTAAAAGTGTATTCACAGAAGAAGACACCACAGACATGCCATCTCTTGGAAACCCCTGCACCACTCCTATGGAACATATAGACATTTCTACGTATGGTGTAGAAAAAATGTTGCAAGGCCTTAATCCGTCCAAAGCATCCGGGCCCGACCAAATACCGCCTTGGTTCCTCAAAATGACAGCCAGTGAAATCGCACCTGTTTTGACTAACATTTTCCAACAATCGCTTGACACAGGAGAAATCCCCCAAGACTGGAGAGATGCAAACATATGCGCCATTTTCAAAAAGGGAGATAGAGCGGTTCCCAGTAACTACAGACCTGTTTCACTTACCTGTATTTCCTGTAAACTACTCGAACACATTATTCATAGCCATATCATGAAACACTTGGAAGGCCACAATATACTAACGGACTACCAGCATGGTTTCAGAGCAAAGCGATCAACAGAAACACAGCTTATTTTAACAGTTCACGACATAGCTGGGGCACTGAACAATAAAAGACAGGTGGATCTAGCAATACTTGATTTCACTAAAGCCTTCGACAAAGTCCCACATAGCAGACTCATAACAAAACTGGAGTACTATGGAATTCAAGGTTCTACATTAAACTGGTTAAAGGCTTTCCTGACGAATAGAGGGCAAACGGTAGTGGTAGAAGGGAAGGCCTCAGCTCCAGTTAAAGTAGCATCGGGAGTTCCACAAGAGACTGTTCTGGGACCATTGCTCTTACTCTTGTACATAAACGACTTGCCAGACCAGCTCGATTCAAGTGTGAGGTTATTCGCCGATGATTGTCTGCTATATATAGAGGTATCTGCAAAGAATGACTCACAACTTCTTCAGAAAGATCTGAACACCCTGGAAGAATGGCAAAGGAAATGGCTTATGCAGTTCAATCCTGATAAGTGCTATATCATGCACATAACGAACAAACGAACACCAAATGTGTCCCCTTACCAGTTTTGTGGTCAGACATTAGCAACCACAAAAAGCCACCCATACCTAGGTGTTACGTTAACAACTGGGCTGAAGTGGGGTGTCCATGTTAACAAAATAACAACCAAGGCCAAACAGACATTGGGAGTGATCAAACGTAACTTGTGGGCATGCCCAGCCCGCGTAAAATCACTTGCATACACGTCACTGGTAAGACCTAACCTTGAATATGCTGCAACAGTATGGGATCCGTATACAAAGAAACACAAAGATAAACTTGAAAGGGTACAGAACCAAGCTGCCCGATTCTGTACAAACAACTACAACAGGGATGCTAGTGTTACCAAAATGAAAACAGATCTACAGTGGACATCACTTGAAGACAGAAGGAAAATGTCAAGACTTTGCATGATGTACAAAATGACCAATAAGCTGGTGGACGTACCGACTGATAAGTATCTAATACCAGCTCAAAAAAGAACAAGAAACAGCCATGACTTCAAGTACCAGAGTTTCCAAGCTAGGATTGATGTGTTCAAAAATTCGTATTTTCCCAGAACTATCGTAGATTGGAATTTGTTATCACCAAGTACAGTAGGGGCATCTTCTCTGGATAGTTTTAAAGAACGCTTGCAGTTAGATGTGCAAAAGTTAGGTGTGACGGATCGTTCAGTGTAATATAACCAGCTGCTGCCGCGCCGCGTGCCTGCGAAGCTGGTGTGTTACGCCGAATGGCGGTTATACCGGCTATATAGATACAGATACAGATACTCTGATTGGCTGACAGCTGGTTTGTGGCTACGCTCACAATAACTGCTGGTGGGCCACCAGACAGCAGGGTCCCAATAGGCAGTTAGCTAGCCGTTCGGGACTGTGCGTAGGAGGATGCAAAATACAGACTTTCATGATATCTCAGGCTAGCTATGACCATTATCACTTCTCATGATATCCTGATTCTCGTTTTTGTACAGAGGAGGCAGCCAGAGCCAGACCCAGGTGGGCGACTCCTCCACGACCCCCAGTACTGTCCACTATGCACAGGAGCTGGTGGCTGGGGAGATGGCACAGAAACTGTACGGCATCACTCAGGTACACAGCATGGGTTTGTTTGTTTGTTTGTTTATTTGGGGGGGGGACTGCATCCCCTGTCTAGGGAAAAAATTGTTATGTTTCTGGTGACTGGACTGACCCTAGCAAAAATCTGAGATGGCTCAAAAACTGTCCGGTATATCATTGAGGTAAGTGGGACCGCGTGGCGCAGTGGCAGCATTTGCGGCTCGAGACCGAGAGGTTGCGGGTTCGAATCCAGCTGCTGTGTCACCGATCTTGTGCCCTTGGGAAAGGCACTTTACACGACTTTCCTCACTCATCTCAAGTGTAAATGAGTATCTAGTGGCCTTGTGTGGCTTGGTGGGGCTATGTGGCCGAGACAGGCCTTAGGGGCATGTTCGGGCATGACGCACCCGCCATGACACACGAGTCGGGGGTAGGTGGAACCCCTTACATCCTTGGTTGGAAGTCCTCCTAGGAGACGGATACTCCGAACAACAAAGCTGCATCTGCTGAAGCCGCCTCACACGTTGCATACAGTTGCCCCTGTGAGACTTAGTGCTCCAGTAGACGAGAGGGTGGAGAAGGAATTGCACACACCTCCTTCACCATAAAAAGTCATGTGCAGGTCAGGCTAATAGGCAAATAGCCTGTCTGCCTGCTCATCTGTCCAATCGACAGGAGAAACCAAAAAAAAAAAAAATATCATTGAGGTATACATTCTGTGTTGAAGAGGTTCATCAGCCACATATGAGTAAGTTAATAGAATACAGTAGAAGCCAGTTAATTGCACAACAGATTACCGCACACTTCTGTTAATTGCATGGAATTCCAAAACACCAAACCAGTGTGGTCCAGCTGGATAACTTCTCATTGTTGGACCATCTGGATAATTGCACGAAATGTGCAATTAAACTGCTTCAATCTACTGTACTTATAGGTGGATAAAATTGGGAAAGTGAATCGTACATTGAACATTTATACATATGAATATCAAGTGTATTTCTCCCCAACACAGAAAATCCACAAGAAGATAGCAGGAACGCGGAGTAGGACGGACCCAGCTGAAGAGTTCCCTAGTCTGCCGGGGTCCCACCTCCCACTCAACAACCCTGCACTGGAGTTCGTTAAGTCCATCTGCAAGGCAAGTCTTCTTTTTTTCTTTAACCAGCGTGTCTAACTCGCTGATTGGGCACTGCTTTTCAAAAAGGCCCAGGTACTAAGTACTACATTCTGACAAACAATACAAAAATATATCATAGGCAAAAACAGATTTGTACATCGGATATCAAAGGCCTTAAGCTTATTGTACTGGCCTGAAAAGTATCTTCCAATCAACAAACCTGCCCTGGAGTTCCTCAAGTCCATCTGCAAGGCAAGGGATTTAAAAAAAAAAATTTTTTAACCAGAATGTCTTATATAATAACTCACTCATTGTGAACTGCTTCTTAAGAAGGCCCAGTGTATAAACAGACCAACAATACAACAATATAGACAAGGCCAAAAACAAATTTGTACATTAGGTACATTTCAACTGGTAGAATGTTTAGGAGTCCTTTCATTTGACACATTGATTATTTTCCCCCTCACCAAATCACTTAGTTGACATGGATTTTAAAAACTATAGCAAATAGCAAATTTTTATTTCATCTGACTGGTACTTCCAAGTAGGCCTAAATTGGGCCAATGGACTTGTCTCACCCTAAGCATGATCCTTGCTCCCTCCATTTTGTCAGGTTATATACAGACAAGCAATACAAAAATATCATACACGTGTATATTGGCAAGAAAGGATTTTGTACATCAGATACCAAAAGCCTTCATGTATAGGATAATATCTACTGCACTGAACAGTTGCTTAGAAATCAGTCATTTAAACTTAAGCTTATGAAAACACATCTTCGTCCATTTCATGTAACGAAATTCAGAATTTTGGGCTGGAAAGGGTTACAATTTTGTCCATCCCAAGAAGCAAACTTTTGTACCAGGACAGAAGGACAGAAGGACAGGTCCTGGAGACTGCCCTGACTGTGTTTGGTTTGGTTTGATACAGATCTCCATTAGTGACTGATATGTCACTACTATTCTTCCTGGAGTCCGGGTGATTTGTAGAGAATCACCAACTCGATGGATTTGCACCATCGCACACTGTACCATCGCACGTGTGGTTGGTTCTTTAACATGGGTGGGGTGTGGCTCTCCCCAAACACAGGACCTCCATTTAACGACCTCCCATTTTGCCAGGTCCTTTCTCTGGACTCCAACATCACGAACCAGGTGAACAAGCTGCGCCGAGACCTCCTGAAGCTGATCGGAGTGGGAGACTTCTCCGAGCAAGCCGAGTTCAAGGATCCTTCACTTTCCTACATCCTTCCTGAAGTCATCTGCAAGGTACTTTCTTTCTTTCTTTGAACCTTTATTTATTCATGATATGCTCAAATCGGTTTGCGTGATGAGGGAAGAGGGATGTCCCTAAGCTCTGTTTACACCCAGCTTTCCTTGAATTTCATTTTTTTTAAGAGAAAAAGTCCAAGGAAAACACAGACACATCGGCTACAATTTATTTATTTATTTATTTGCCAATGATACAACTCATTACACGGATCTGCCTAGGCAGCTTTGGGCTGGTAGCGGCAGATCCACAGAGATACAGACGAACATACATCATCGGTCGACGTGATCGCACATGTTCGCACATGTTTACACACGACGGGGTTATACCGCCCCTTACGGGGTGACATACCCTTTCATATGCGCCAGGTCTCCCGTCCGGGTGAATGATGTAAATCACCGTTAGCCGAAGCTATGTACTCATTTTCACCCGAGTATAGTGAGGAAAGCCGTGTAAAGTGCCTTTCCCAAGGGCACAAGATCGGTACATAAACACAAGTATTCACTAGTCTTCATGCAGCATCTTACAGCATCTTTACTGCAGATGTGGCATGAGTGTACATGTGTGTGATTGGCTTAGGGTTGTCAACTGCTATTTGCCTAGTAGTTACTAGTCACAACTTTTCTTTCTCTGTAAGTTTGCAACTATTGCCAAGACATGGACCTATGCAAGGACCCCTACTGGTTCAGGATGGTACTAACTGCAGAAAATATAGACTCATTGGCCACAATTTCTGGACATAAACACAATTGTGACATTTTTTTCATCTATTCACTTAGTCTAGTCTTGGCATAACTTTTGCCGAGACATAGACCTGTGCAAGGACCCCTACTGTTTCTGGACGGTAGTGCAGAAAACACAGACTCATTGGCCTCATAAACATAATTGTGACATTCTGTGGTATTCACTAGTCTTTTCTTTTGTAGGTTTGCAACTACTGCCGAGACATAGACCTGTGCAAGGACACCCTACTGGTTCAGGACGGAACTGCAGAAAACACTCATTCTGTCGCCAATGAATGAATACATTAACACTATTGTAACAGTTAAACATATTTCTATAGTATTCACTGGTCCTTGTATAACTTTTCTTTCCCCGTAGGTTTGCAACTATTGCCGTGACATAGACCTGTGCAAGGACCCCCTACTGGTTCAGGACGGAACTGCAGCCCCTGCCTGGCAGTGTTGCCACTGTGGGAGCCAGTATGACGTAGATGCCATCGAACACTCGCTGGTCAGCTCCCTCCACAAGAAGTCCATGGCCTTTGTGCTGCAGGTAGGCTCATTTCTGTACAGGTTTTGTCATGTCTTTGAGTTGATAAACTGAACACGCACTTCTGAAAATAATTGAGTTTTCAAACTGGCAGACTGTTCTTTTGTTCAAATTGACACTGAACACATACTGTAAATGCAGAAACGTTTGCTGTGGTTTAATGTTCACGATTTTTGCGGTGGCCGCTTCACCGCGAACTTAAAACCACCGTGAAAAGTCCTTTTTTCCTGCTACCTCAAAATTAAATCCTTGCAAACTTAAATGCATTTACAGTACTTCCGAAAAGAAATGTGTAAAAGGGGTTCCAAACTGGCAAACTGCCCTGTTCTTTGTTTAAATTGACAAAGTTGTTGACACAACGAGCATTAATGTCACATGTTTTTCTCTTTCTTTTTTTTTAGATAAACTTGATTTTCCTCAGGTTGGCATGATATAGATAAATACAACGCAGTGTATTCCATATTGCACTCGGGCCAATTGCGGGTCGGACTGCCGTTCAGCCAATCCTTCCCGCGACTGCGCCGTACTTCGAGCAAAATCCCATTTTGTATTCTATGTGTACTAGTAATATGTATTTGTATACAATAATTTTTGAATCTATCTTCTTGTTGCAGGACTTGCAGTGCCTGAAGTGCAAGGGAGTCAAAGACCTGAACCTTCCCATTTACTGTAAGTGCGCAGGAGACTTCACCAACACCATCGGGGTTCAGCAGTTCGCCGAGAAACTCCGAATCTTTCGGAACATCGCCCGGCACTACAGCATGGCCGTGCTAGAGGATACTGTGGAGTGGTTCGTACAGATGAACCCTCAGATGGAAACTTGAAGGATGGCCAATGGAGAAGTGGAGTTGTCGATGATATATAGCCCTTTCACAGAGAAAACGCATGTGTGGTGACAGGAATTCTACCTTAATACTGTAAATGCAGAAATGTTCGCGGTGGATTAATGTTCGCGGTTTTCGCGGCGACCACCTCACCGCGAACTTAAATCCACCGCGAACATTTTTCTATAAAGGTATTAGATTGCAGTCGATGGTGTTACCGCGAAATTAAAACCACCGCGAAAAGTCATTTTTCCCACTACCGCGAAATTAAATCCCCGCGAACTTAAATGCATTTACAGTATGTCAAAGGTAAAGTCCCCGTAAAAGAAAACAGCCCTTGTCTCGACCATTATTTCAATTTGCATAATAACGTCCATACAGGTTTTGTCTTCTTTACAGGGCCTTTGCCTTATATTACCTAGAATTCCTGTTGCCGCAAATACATTCTGATCTCTGTGAGAGGGCATATTACATAAAGGATTATAGGGATAAATCCTTGAAATATCGTAAAATGGGTGAAAATGTCCAATTCAATGAGAGAAAAATCCTATGACTTTGTTTCGTTTGAAGATAGATTTGTAAAGATTTGAGAATAACTTTGTTCATACAGATGAAACCCCCAGATGGAAACTTGAACGACAACAGAGCCCAAATTGGAGTTAATAGTAACTTTAATGGTTAACATGATTAGAGGGATAAATCCTTGAAATAGCACGAAATAAGTGAAAATGTCTAATTCAATGAGAGAAAAAATCCTATGACTATGTAAGGTTTGTTGATAAAGAAAATGTGTTAAGATTTGAGAATAACTTTGTTCATACAGATGAAACCCTCAGATGGAAACTTGAAGGACAGAGCCTGAAATGGAGTTAATACTATAGCAAATGGTTAACCTGATTAGATGGGTAGATCCCTAAAATAGCACAAAATGGGTGAAAATTTCAATGAGAGGGCTGTCTGTTGAAGAAAGATTTGTAAAGATTTGAGAAGAACTTTGTATTTACTAAAATTGATGAAAACTTTTTGAGGGTCTCATTTATTTAAACAGATGAACCCTGAAATGGAAACTTGAAGGACAACAGAGCCCCAAACGGAGTTAATACTAAAGCTAGCATGCATAATGCTTGAACTACTATAAAACGGGTGAAAATGTCTAATTCAATGAGAGAGAAAAATCCTATGACTACGTTAAGTTTGTTGATCAAGAAGGGTTTGTAAAGATTTGAGAAAAACTTTGTTCATACAGATGAAACCCCCAGATGGAAACTTGAACGACAACAGAGCCCAAATTGGAGTTAATAGTAACTTTAACGGTTAACATGATTAGAGGGATAAATCCTTGAAATAGCACAAAATAAGTGAAAATGTCTAATTCAATGAGAGAGAAAAATCCTATGACTTTGTAACGTTTGTTGATAAAGAAAGATGTGTTAAGAATTGAGAATAACTTTGTATTTACTCAAATGTAAGAAGACTTTTTCAGGGTTTCATTAAATGTATTCAAACAGATAACAAAAATGCAGATACATGCGTATAAAGCTTGAGTGTAAAATTGAAAAAAAAAGGTACATGGCCAATCATGTTGGAAGACTTCCAAATGTATTCATGGTAGCAAATATCTGTAAAATTCTTAACACAAGAAAGACATAAAACGACTTTAAAAATCTGTGCTTGGAGATATGTGTCAAAGACCAATTAAACAGAGTATCAAAAAAAGAATGTTATCAAAGGTAATTGATTAAATGGCATATTACACAGTTGCAATTGCTTGGACTTATTAATTACCCAACCAAAACTAAATACAAACTGGAAGTTTCGCTGCAGTGCCAAGGAAAGCCGTGAGAAGACCCATATAAGACATTAGACCTCATAATTTTCTCCAGAATTCTGCAAATGCAGAAATGTTTGTGGTGGTTTTATGTTGACCATTGCAGCTGTGGTGGTCTGCAAACTCAATACCACCATGAACATTTTTTTTAATCACAGTATGTGACCACAGTATATGGCATTACCGTGAAATCAACTCCGTTTCCTGCTACGGTGATATTAAGTCCCTCCAAATTTAAATGCATGGATGGGATCTGCCTTCTAATGTAGTGCCCTGAATGCCCATAATGGATACCAACCCACTGTGGTTAAAATAAGTTACAAGGCTTTGCACAGTGCCAAATTGTCATTGTCCATCATAAAGCAAATAAAATAAAATGCATATCTGCCATTTCTTTCCAAGACAGGATGAGACTTTAATTCTTGCAACAGATTCTTTTTCAGCACAAAATGTAAGATCATGAGACAGTTTAACACTATTACCTGTTAGACCATTTAGATAGTAACACAGGGTGGCATGTAGAAATGAAATAAAAACAGGGTAACCCAAACAGTTAAATACCATTACATGCAGTATGTTGCGGTACTGGCTAAACTATAACGTACATGTAACACCAACTGATAAAGTTAACTCTAACAGAAAAGTGTGAACCTCGGCATGCTTTGTAATTTGTTCAGTGTTCGGGTGTAACTTACCGTGTAAGTGTGAAATGACGCTGTCAAAAATGGACTGATAAAAAAAACTTTCCTCTAGATTATAATGCACATAATCGTCAGAAAGCTTGTCAGAGATCGTCAGCAATTTTGTGCTTGCATCACATTTTTGTGTTACGTTCTTAAAAGGTTCACCATCAAATCCACATTAAGGTGGCTTTGACACTCTTGGTATAGAGTTAGTCGGAATAGAGAACAATCTTTGACCAGACAACGGTCTCATTGAACTGCTCAACCTCTTCTAGCCCCTCGATCCCTTTACAGAACTCTCTGATCTCATCTTCGTAGTCAAGGGCCAACACAGAAAACACAACCTGCCCCTCTGCTGTCACACATGCAGTTTGCATCTGTTTTAGGATGTGACTTTTCATCAGCCTGATATCCTTACAGTTTACCTCAATGTCGTAGAACGTCGCCCTATCACATTCAAAATCTGTACCGAAGCTTATACTCTGAATAGGCTTGTTATTGTCGACATACACGTCGTTTTCCTCGTCTAAATCGTACAGGTTGTCTTTACACAGAGTAAAGGAGTCGCCGTCTGCGAAGAAAAGGCCTTGGGTGAGGACGTTCTCGCCAACACCAGGCCGGAGCATCAGACGCATGTGCCGTTGCTTGTATTCTACCACGGTGTCCAGGGGCAGCTCCTCCATTGCCGGCACGGATTTGAGCGACTCTCGCAGCGTCTCGGCTTCGCCCTCGAACGCGATGTATTTCTGAAACGTCAAGCATGCCTTTTATTAGTTTAATGATTGATTGAAGACCTTTATTGCACATAAGTACGGGTCACAGCAAGACTTGTTGAAAAGATTCAGATAACAGATACAAAATGAAACTATCGTTGGATAAATTCAACTTCTCGCTTTTCTGTTACAGAAATCCTCATTTGAAATGGCTGGTAGCTGTTGTCTATCAATTTCGGTTGTTGATTGGAACTTAATGATAAATACCCCTTTGGGACCGCAAAAAAATAGTGGTTGCTGGTTGGGTAAGACAGTTCCTTGGGAGACGGGAGAGGGTCTTAACTAAGCAAAAATTGGACGGGACTGTTCTTTGAGACTGTGTGTCCTCTTGCGACAGGTGTTTACTTTATAGCCAGGTTTGATATCTCTTCATCAAAATCAGAGTACCAACAAATAAATTAGGCTGATTTAATAGCGCTTCTTGTTGACCCGTCCTACATTGCCGCGGAGAGGGGGCCAATCAGCCCTGGACAGCCGAGTTTGTGTTACACAGACAACAAGTAAATCTGGTTTGACCTAAGAAGCCGAAAAGAGACTCACCAGTGTGGCAATCTCCTTGACGTTGGTCCCCTCCGGAAACTTGTTGACAGTCGTGCGGATGTACTTCATGCCTGTCTCGTTCTTGGCGTAATCGATGACGTAGTCATACATCATCTCGTACACGCCGGCCTCTCGCCAGGCTTTGTCGACGCGCATGTCACAGATGAGTCCGCCTCGCCCGCCCTTGTCTACGTCTCCCAGCATCGCGAACCCGATCTGAAGAAAAGCGACAAAAGCCATCCATTATAAATGTGGCGTTATGGAACGGGGCGGGTTAGACCTCAAGTTAAACAATGAACATTTAAATACAATTCAATATACAACTGTCCGCCCTTGTCTTCGTCACCCAGCATCACAAACCTGATCTGAGGAAACAAGAAGCTTTTGAAAAAAAAGCTGGCCGGTGCGAAATTTTGGAAAGCCTGGATGTTATAGCAAAATTACATGAAAAGAGAGCGGCTAAACATCAAAGTCTTGAATTGGTCTATATTTTCGATCACGAATCCGATCTGAAGAAAGGGGCCAAATTCACACATTACATGTACAGTCAAATCTGTCTATAGTGGCCACTCAAGGGACCGGACAAATTTGGCCACTATAGACAGGTGGCCTCTGTATAGAGGTGGCAACTTGAAGATAAAATACCCAAGGGACCGACAAAAAGTGGCTACTATGGACAGGTGGCCCCTCTGTAGAGGTGGCCCCTAATACAGGTTTGACTGTATATGTTAAGTAACGCCGTGAGTAGCGTAACTGATAGAGTGTTAGGCTCAGAAATAACCCTTTTAATCAATGGGATGGGAGTTTGAAATACCATTTCTGTTCGGTATACCATACTCTATTTGTTCAGTCATTTTTCAACCTTCCTAGCCACTTAGATTTCATGATGAAGACAGTTTTTAGCCAAACTTTTTTCTCTCTCCTCACACGCTCGCATAAATTTTAGGGTTCCCAGGGGATATCATCCACATAACCAAATCAACATGGTCTAACTTTAAGTATCGTGCAATAGAACGCGTATTTACCACTTCAGTCTCGGTTTCAGCGACGAACATGTACGATTCGTCATCATCGAAGTCGTCTTCGTCTTCCAGATCGTCTTTAATGTCGTCGAACTCCTTATTCTTTAAGTCCTCCTCGGCCACGTCGATCTGTATGATCTTGTCCTTGTCTTCGAAGACTGCAGGGCGGATAGTAACGCCTTCGACGGATGCCATGGTTGGATGGGTGGTTGGTTGGGTACTACCTAGAAGATAACGAATGAATGAATTTTAGTGCTCAACAATTGTTTTGCCTTTCTAACTTGACATGAAGATGGTTTTCGGTTTGTGGACAACGTGTAGCTGTTATCTAATGATACCGAAAATAACTTCTGTATCTAGGGGAAAATAAAATACTTGTATCAATCCAGACAATGTGCAAACACAAGTACTAGAACATGTAATTGTGCTTTTGATTTAAGACAAAGACAACAGACTCGACCAGTATTTCTGAAGTTGTCGGTGCACATAATTTATAAAGTGGCCACTTCGTCTTCGCGCATGATACAAAATATGTGTGGACTGCGTAGTCTGTTGATTTTTATCTGTATTTTTAAATAAATGAAATACTGGCCGAAATAACCAGTAGAGGCGTTATGGGAAGGAGAGTTACATGTATGTGGCCGGTTTTGTATGCCTTACATACAAAACATACGTAACACGCATCTTACAGTAGCGAATATATGCGTCGGTTACATCTCTGCGTTTATTCCAGTTTGCGAGAAAGTATGACCTCCTCGCAAATACGTGTGATTTCGACTTTCCTCAGCACGTTATAACTTATATTGGAAAATGAAATCGTATGCAATGGACAGAATTCTAACAAATAATTTAGAAATACCTAACTGTGATAGAATGTTGTAATTGTAACTTAAATGTATAATCCCATGACACTCGAAGATACTAGTAGTACTAGCGTGCCAAGCAACAGTGAAGCGGAGCGTAGATAAACGTTGTTGTCGACCTACTTCCATTTATATATATATATATATAGAGAGAGAGAGAGAGAAAACTCCTTACTATTTACGAAATAAATCTGTCACATACTTCTGCTGGGAAATACGTTTAACATTTACTTTGGTAAAGTAGTCTAGAACACTGCAAGAACGCATGGTCGATAACAGGGCGAGAAAATGTTCAAACTTAAATATAGGTGCTTCCAAACAGGGATGACATACTTCAAGAATATTTAAGACATGTCTGAAAAGAACTCAGAATTGAAACATGTCAGCAAATTTTGGTAACAAAATGCAAAACTATGTTACGCAGTGAAAAAAATGCTTACCTTTTGTAGACGGGTCTGGAAATAGTCTGTGCACTGCCGGGTCGGTCTTCTTAATATGCTTTCTCGCCACATGACACATCACATCGCACTACACGTATTCATCCGCGGAACTTTCAAATACAGTCCACATTTTGAACCACTAGAAAGCAACCAAGTTAGCAAGCAAAATACGCCTATTCTAAAAGCAACTATTGGAAATTCGGTACAGATTTTTTTCTTACGTTCTTTGATATGTGGCACGCTTGAATACAAGTAAACGCTATTTCACTCCGCGTTTTTATCTGTGAGCGTGGAGTGATACGGTTAATTTTTTTGTAATTGGGCGGCTAGACAACTTTTCTAGACAATCCACACAGACAATTGGGAGGAATTGCCGAAGGTGGAAAAGACTAAGACTGACACATGACACAGTATACGGGCCAAACTGAAGATAATTCCTCTACAGAACCGTCGCCCACACAGACGTTAACGTCACTTTTGGAGGATTACAAGGATTTGTTTATTATGTCTAAGACACTTATATCAGCGCTCTCGTTTTAGTTGATTCTTTGGGTTATGTAATTATGTCCACTTGGCATTAGGCTTGGAAAAGGGGCCCTGCTTGGTAGTTCACGGGGTGTGTTTTTTTTGGGGGGGGGATGAACTTGATTGTGCGACAGGTGTACGCGATACAGTATATGGCATCAAGTCAAAGCATTCAATACAATAATAGTTTATTCTAAAGTCTAATGATGGTCTATTGTAAAGTCTTTGACTACAGGAAGATGGACGTAGAAGGCGTATTGACATGTACAAGTCCAGCGTTTCAATATGTTACAATACGTTCTCTCTTTTGCAAAGCGCTACGTATTTATTGGCCTATATATCAAGTCGGGACATGCATATGACAGTTTGAAAATGTCTGTGTTTATCTTTGGCTGCGAAATCATTCTAGTTAAATTCATAGAAGGTTGTCTTAGTTTCATCTCATTTACATACATAATCTGTATTGACACAACATAGGTGCAGCGATATAAGGTCTTCT
Organism: Branchiostoma floridae; assembly: GCF_000003815.2. Lineage (NCBI taxonomy): Eukaryota > Metazoa > Chordata > Leptocardii > Amphioxiformes > Branchiostomatidae > Branchiostoma > Branchiostoma floridae. The sequence goes on along the minus strand of NC_049996.1, from coordinate 18,311,136 downwards.
ACATGTTAACATACATACAATCAAGTGGATACAAATGTAGAGAGTAAAAAGGGTGAAAAACATCAACATGTTGAGTTTAACATATCGTTTAAACTACTAGTTATAACGTCCAAACATACTTTGACATATTTACCTATTTGTCAACAGTAAGAGTTATTGGATTTATCGGGTGGGATGTATTGAACTCTTTTGGACAGTCAGCAAGCAAGAAAGGCACAACATAAGGCAACAGTGTGAGAAGGTCCTTGGTGGATTATTTAGCATAAACTAACGCGGAATCGCACAGAGTTCAAATGGATGCGGGGTCAACGTCATACGAAAGATGCCATCGGCGCAAGGAGCTGGAGCGCCCTCTGGCGTCTTAAAGGTGAAGGACTGCAGCAGGGTCGAGAAGAACAGGAAAAGTTCCATCCTGGCCAGCTGCTCACCAAGACACACACGGCGGCCTGGAAATAATGAAAAACGAAATCAACAACTAGTTTTACCAACTCTGACCTGTAATTTCTGTACTTTCTGCCACTAGTACGGCAAGTTTCATCTTTCCACTCACTAGTAGTCACACAGATCACTGTGGACACGCACAGACCAAAACAAACTCACACAGCGAAAACATGTAAGAATGGGCTGAAGTTAGATCAACCAATCAATAGGTGTCACATTGCTGCGGGATAATATGAATCGACAGTCATCGAAACGTCGGTAGAAATAAAGCTGTGGTTGTGTAAAAATAGTGTCTTTGTTCAGTGACATACCAACCTGACAAAACTATTTGACACGGATGCATAGTAAATAGGTCCATTTTTAGGCAGAATAGAAACCTTTCTACGATTCACACAGTACAATCAACCATACAACAGAAATAGAACCACCAATCCCAATGAAAGGCAATCCTTTTCAGACGTACCTCCTCCAAAAGGCATGAAGGACTCGGGCTTGTTGATGACGTTCCCTTCCGCGTCCAGAAACCTTTCGGGGTCAAACCGGTCCGGGTCAGGCCAGTAGACGGGGTCCATGTGGAGGGAGTACATGTTCATCAACACCTGAGAAAGGTAGAAAAAGCGTGGCAATGAAAAAGCATTGCCATGGCGACGGTAATATCGTTTGTCTTTGTTATACATGTATTTGGTATCTTGATAGAGATGATTGAGGAATTGTATGCTTGCTAAGTCATGGTCATGTTCCGGGCTGTATGTGCTAGTGTCGTAGTGTCGCGTCACGTTGTCCTTGATGTGCTGTGTAGTATGATGTTGTTAATGGTGTGGTTTAGATGGTGTTGTATATGGATTGGTAGCAAGGTCTGTATTATTAAAGTGAAAAATTGTCACCTGTGTAGAATCAAATACATAGATGCGGTCTGTTGTAATCTATCACAATGTTCATGTGAAACCGTCTGTAATTTGCCGATGACAACAAATACCAAGATATTGGAAACAACTGCAACATTGAGGTATGTGCTTTTTCTGTACACCTTAAGTACATCGATATAGATACGCGCATAAAAGGAATGCAAAACATATTAGTCCCTACAATCTTATGTCTGTGCGTGTGAGTGAACCCCATTATCATATGAGCTTTTATGTTCTACTGTTACGTCCATAGCGACTTCTCTGAGCAGACCAAAGGTACACATGGCTGTACGCCAAGGTGATCATGGCCAACAGGAAGGATGTCGCTTCGTAACATGGTCCATGGCGGTGTGGAAATGCTCAGATCATATGCAGCAATGAAATATAACGTTACCCAATTAGTGTAATTTGCAATGTTATAGATTCTAATTACAGGGGGACCGCAAAATTCCACCGCAGCTTTGTACTTTAGACAAACGACAACCTTAGCTGAACGCGCGCGCAATTACGGCATTATTTAAACGTCTCGTTTGTAAGATGCATATAACCTCGCACAAGTTAAATATTACCATAGAGAAATATCAAAACAATTAACAAAGTTGAAATTAGAAAGTTTATTTCAAGCATGCTACATGTTACATTGATATTGTGCAATAATCTGCGCCTGGCCAGATAAGTGTTGGGTTTCGGGTAATCCATTTTATGTCATCGGTTCCAAGGAAACAAGGTATCTGGCCAACGCCGCAATGTTGACATCTATAGGTGTATGAATAAGCCATTCTATAACATCTGTTTAAAGATCAAGAGCTGAACGACCTTCTGTGACATACAGGGAGATACAACCAAGTTACGGTAGTTTGGTGCTTGCGGGTAAAAACTTCTCGGTTCCGTTGAAATACGGGTCAAAGATTTGGCGTTTCGTGGATCTTTAAACGTGCCAGCTGTGATTAAAACGCAAACGGACACTCCTTCATCGGGGACTTCCAACTTTGGAATACTCTCCGCGAGAGTAGGACGTGATTATGATGCAGAAGCCACTGTTCATACCGACTTAGTTTTGTTCCGTGCTACTCGGTGTACTTGTCACTTCGGTGGCAATTCGGGTCGATGACCTGTTCCGACTTTTACGTCTGCCCTCTAAAGCTACCCTCAAACGCGGGGCGAAGAATTTCTTATCCTGAATTTCATTCTTTATCCAAACAAGGACTTCCAGGCCCTTGTCCCAAGAATTTTGCTAGTTTTTCCCATACGTCCACGTTTTGGTGCAGTGACCCAGCGATGAACGTTTTGGTGTCCCGGAAGGGTAGTGAGGTCGGGTTCACGTCAATCTGGAGGGTACCGCCTCTTCCGCCGGGACACGTGTTCGTCGGGCCCATGCCAGCCACGGGGTGCCCTCCCATGTGACCTACGTGGTGGCTTTTGCCGTGCGTCTATGGCAGAATAACTATGCAGCACATTATCTTTTGTTACAAAACAACTGACAAAAGGGGAGGTAAGTTGGTCACTCATATGATTTGGATTGTATTTAGAAATATCTGGTGTATAGATGTCATGTATGCCTTCCTTTTACTTAGCCGTATTGTGTGATGAATGTGATGATTTGTATAAGCTTGCCGCTTGGTGAGGTGGGTGGCCGGGGCCCTTAACGGACGCTGGGCGCTACAGGGAAAACATGAGATGGGGCATCTTAGTTTACAGTTATGTAGGGAGAAAGAGACATGTCATGCATTTGCATGAGCGTGATTATCGTCGCGGTGGTTCTGCTCTGTTCTGTAAGTGTGAGTGGTTCTGTTCTAGTAATCAGTGGCGGTTTGTTTACATCTCCGTGGAAGGGGGAGGCGATCATGTGGTACTTATTTCCTCGTGGCCCTCTCTCACGGGTGGCTCTTGTTATCAGTAACGCATGTATTCTGACCTGTCAACTAGGCCTGAACAAACACAGAAACCGCTAAACCATGTGTAGGACGGTGATACCCAACTTTAATGCTCGTCAAAAAATGGACAACACTAGCTCTGTATCGTGGGCTGTCCTGTTTTGTCATCTTTTAGCACTACATCCTCTAATCAAACCTCTTTGTGACTAGGACGTGTCTTACTTGTCTATTATGCCTTCAAAACATTAACATCTTGTCAAATTATTGTCACCTCAGTGTTTTTGTACCAAATAGCATTATGTATTTTGAATAGCTATATACTGATATTACTGTATTAAGTAAATTCTATCTTAAATGTTTTGGTAATGACACTTCATTTTATCCCAATACTGTTTTAATTTGTCGATCTGAAATGCCTTTTAAGAACTATGTTATTGCCTCGATTTTAACCACTTTGATGTTAACGGTTTGTAATGACAAGTCGCAATTCAGCCGTGTGGCTGCAATGTCATTGTCAGTTTGTTGAATTTCGAAATAAACCAGTCATATAAATTATGCCTACCAACAGTTATGGGAACACCAGTATAGGATCTCATAAGCAATGAACCGTCAAACGCTATTAGGTGACCTTATAAAACACAACAGGGCCGATCTCATCTCACTGACCATATCTACCTCGAATTAAGTAACAATTATAACCGTCCACAGGGCCCCATCAGCAAGACCGAGCTGAAGTTAGCAGCCCGTTTAAGCTAGGGGCACAACCCGCCGTACGTGCTTTTTGTCCGTACGTTTTTTTGAGGTCACGTCCGCCACGTTTTTCCGAAAACGTGGCGAAGGACTGGTAAGAGCAGGGAGGGAGTACGTCTCAACGCACGTCTCTCGCACGGTTGCGCAAACTATTAAAGGTGTAAGTATGTGGTCTGCACGCCACGCCTGGCCGTGAGCCGGTCGCGTGCATCGTTCGTTGCGCAAGTGGTAAGTGAGTTGTACGTGCTTACAACGTACAATCTCTGTGCGATTTCCCACGTTTTGGCACGTAGACACCACGCAGTTGCAAGTACGGCGGGTTGTGTCCTTAGCTTTACCAGCACCAGTTGTGGCACGTAGACACCACGCAGTTGCACGTACGGCGGGTTGTGCCCTTAGCTTTGAAATGGTCGGACCAGTCCTGCTGTGTATCTCAAGTACATCTTGATATTTGAGCCTACACGGCATGAAGAGTGTATTCATGTTTACTGTGCTATACCGTGGGCAGTTTGTTGAAACAGAGCTGCCATGCTGAGCCTGGGAGCGTACGCGTACGAAATTTGATCAGTGCTCCACCCAACAATAACGTGATGCGCTCTTATAAAGCCGCGGAAGGGCAAGCACCCGCACTGGTATCTTATCCAGGTGCTTATACAGCAAACGGTGCGTGTTTTAATTTGGCATGTCAAAACCGCATAAACTTCCGATAAAATGAAACTTGACAGAGGTGCTTAGATCGAACCACCAGCCACCATTGATGCGTAGGAAGACTGAGAGGTCACAGGTCATGGGTGAAAGTTCGAGCAGCTAATTAATTGTTTTGCGCATGCGCCCAAAACATCACTATTATAGCTATGAAGAAAAGCTTCAGCTGAAATTTGCGATTGAGTTCAAACTCTGTTTCAGATTAACAGAGTTCGAAAGCTACCCTATGACACAAGATGAGAGTATTAGAAGAAGGTATGCGTCTAAAATTTCGAGTTCGACCTCTTGTTACTAGAGTGAAAGACCCCCCAAATGGTAGATACTGTCGGAATGTTGCCAGAAACAAAAACTAAAAATATAGCTGTCTATCAATTCACAAATTATGGTCATGACTTATTTTCTTTACAGTTTGCGTGTTTTCAGACCTTTATATAATACTATTAATTCGTTCCCGAGAGCTGCCCGACCGCCCGGTTCAGGGTAATGTGACCGTAATATATCCCTTAACTTTGAGGAGTTTTGAAGATCTTACTCGAGTTTCATAAACTTAACCCAATGAGGAGATGTATTGGTTCTTTTAATTGAATAACATGTGTTGACCATTTCGCCTCACCTAAGATTAGGTAACAGTAAGTAGATTTTATGGAAGACATCTTTCTCCTCAAGACATGTTTCAATGACGAGAAAATGCTGAAATAGAAAATATGTCCTCTTTGTAGCCTTGATTGTACTTGTAGAAGTGACACTCCTAAGGTAGTCATGAGTGAAGTTGTAGAAGTGAAACTTGGTTCGTAGTTGTAGAGGTAACACCTGTGTGACTGTGGTAGCCTATATGTTAGCCTGGTATCCAAACCCCAGCCCGATCTCAAGTATCACGAAAGATATTTGAGGTTGGGGTATGGTATCCAGGCTACCTACATGTTGGCTATTATAAAGGCACTTTGCGCACTGTGCCTGCTTGAAATTCAGGAATAAAAGACTTGTTGGCTCAAAGTGATAGGTGACCATCGTTTGTCACTACAATATTGTTGTTACAAGGTTTTTATATCCATTTTGAAAATTTAGGCATCTTGTTTTTTACTCATCTTGTTTTTTTATCGTATAAAATTTGGAGTCTGCAGGTATGTCACCCACAAAATGTACTTACTGTGGCCTTACTGGGTGCCGCTCGTGTCACGCGGTGACATCGCGTGATGACTTCCCTGTAACTAAGACCATATGGATTCACCATTTCTAAGTCTCGCGCGATGAGCGGGTTAGATGCAACAAACCTTACATGTGGGCTCACTCCGTGTCGCAAACTGGACTGGCACGGACCTCACTATGAGCGCTCCGGCTCCACCCGTCCTGCGCGGAGATGCCACCCTTGTGGGGCAGAATTTGTTAGATGTTGTTAAAGCGGTGCGGGGAGAGGCTCCCCTCCTGGAGGAGGCTCTCCTTGCTAGATTCGACGCCGACGTGCCGCCCCGATGCCTCAGCGACGACGAGCTGGCGGAGCGGCTGGAGACCCTCACGGGAGTTAGAGAACTCCGGTTTCCTCCTAGACATGACGGGAAAGGACCTCAAGGCACACGAGACGATCGTCCGCTTGGCGCACTTCTTGATCATGGCAGCCAACGATGCCGCGGCACACAGGCAGCCGATCCGATCATCCAAGGCCGGCAAAACCGCAGCCCAGGCGGTCGCAAACCTCCTGGACCCCACCGACGAACCGCCCCGAGAGACCCTCCGCCAGCCAAAAAGGCAAAGCCAGCCCCACTGGAGGAGGACTCAAGCTCCGGTAGCGAGAGCGATCTCGAGGTTAGTACGGTTTTTCCGGAATGTTTTTTTTCGTACACCTGGGTTTTGAAAGATGTATTAAGTACTTGATGTATGGGCCAACCGCGGACACGAACGAAACAATGCGGTATAGTGCTGGCAGGACAGGTTTAAGTGGTAGCCTCCGCAAAAACGTTGACACAACACTTTGTTTTCCTAGTATAGGCAGGCGGGTCGAAGTTGTATCTCCCCGCAGGAAGGAAAAGACAACATTTTGATTCCTGGACGAGCGGGTTGAAGTTGTATGACCTTGTATCTCCCCGCAGAAACGGAAAAATGACATTGTATTTCCTGGACGGGCGGGTTGAAGTTGTATCTCCCCATAGAATCGAAAAAATACACTTTGTTTCCCAGAACAGGCGGGTTGTAGTTATATCTCTCCGCAGACACGAAAAAACGGCATTTTGTTTCCTCAGGACGGGCGGGTTGAAGTTGTATCTCCCCACAGACAGGAAGAAACGACACTTTGTTTGCTAGGATGGGTGAGTTCAAGTTACATCACCCCACAGAACCGGAAAAACAACATTTTTTCCGGAACGGGCGGGTTGACGTTGTATCCCCGCAGAAACGGAGGAAACGAGTTTGTTTCCTTAGCTGATCGGATTTGAAGTTGGTAACTATGACGGACATAAAAGACATGAGTTGTTCCCGGCGTATGAGAAAGGACCTATGCATGGCTTGACACGAAACGAATGAAACACGTATTAGTTATCCCCCAGTCGATTTTATAAGTACGAACCTATTCGCTGACTTGGTACATAGTGCGACCTAAGTTGAAAACTTCACCCACAAATACAACACAGGAAAGTTTGGCTTCCCCCACCAGCACCAACAAAACGACGTCGTTTCTCCCCGCTTGCGAGAAAACCATTAGTTTCTCTGTTTTTTCCGTCCAAAAATTAACCTACCCCAGTTCGGTTTCCCCCACCTCTTGATTAGCTTGTGCAGATTTCTAAGCACAGGTTAAAAGAGGGTGACTGTATTCAGTGTATTCTCGCCTTTTTCAAATCCAAAAGTTTTTAGCTTCGCCCAGGTGGCTTTATTTTCTAATCGTGAGAAGACAGTTATCGCACCGGGCTTCTAATTACATCCAGGCCTAGCGAGAGACAAACCGGGGTGTCAGCAACGTGCTCTCACAGCATGAAACAAGTCTTCATTATTCCCTAATCGATCATAACATTCCACCACGTCACAGTCGAGTGCCGACAAAGGCTCCCTACCGTCCCGGGTTTGGTAACATGTGTCAGCCAGAACCGCCAGGCCCAAATGATTGCGGCAGCGAGCGGAAAATTGGAGCAGTTGAAAAATAAACCTGACGTTGTTTTCATTTAATTTTCTCTTTAGGAGAACTCACTTCAGCGAGAGCTGGACAAGGCGAAGGAGGCGTGCCTGGACCCCCTCGTTCACCGCTACCCCGCAAAACTCCACGGGACTGCTGCGCCTGCAGGAGAAAGCCATCCGGGTCGGGGCCAAAAGGAGCGTGGTTGAGCGCTATAAGAACTTAGCGAATTTCGTCCTCGAAAACCCCTCGAAGACAAACATGTGGTAGCTGGTGGCCGTAGGGGCAGTCAGACTAGTTCACAAGGTCTTTCTATACTTCTGGCGGTTTTCGGCTAGATGTGCAGTTAAACGTAAATATGGGCCGTTCTAAAAAGTAACCGAACAGTTTGGACGTACCGAACTTAACAATGTTTTATATAAAAAATGTATTCGCAATTAATTCATGGGGATGTTGTAGTTTTGCAGATTTTTATCAACAGTTAGGGACTACTGGATCATTTATTCTAGCAACTGGACGTAAAGAAACGCTGTATCAATGTTCATACCACTAGGGATTGACAGTTGCTTTAATTAGATTCATCCGGTGACATTGGCCTTGACACTACAGCCTGCAAAGATTCAGGAAAAAATCTGGAAATGGGTTCAACCGACGTAGCACTACAGTAGAAAACAATTTTGAACATAAAGAAAAATACTCTTTCAACAGAAACATTGCTGCCGTTGTTTTCCCTCGGTAGTATGATCGTTAAGGTTGCAGGTGAGCAAACGCTCCAAAGATTTGTTATAGGCTAACATACGATTCGTTCTATATATGAAAATGATTACAGAGATATCAAACATTTTCCCGATAAGGCCAACGTTACATAATTCCACAAAGGGGCCCGGTCGGGGACCTTTGGTGAACGAAAAGTACGATAGGAAAGACAGAAAAAAAACCAAAACGGACCAAAAATGATTCAAAAGCATGCCTTGTGCATATTTATTGGCACAAACTTTTTTTGTTTCTTTAAACAGCCCGACCGGGCCCAGGTAGGAAATGTCACGAGTGGCGTACCATCAATGTTCCACTTAACTGTTCCTAGTCCGTTACAGGCTCAAATGCGTGTTTTTGGCCTTTCTGTTTACTGGTTATGACGTTCCAAATGGGAAAATGGCACGCGTCCGTTACGTCGATACACTTCTGTTGATACGTTATAAAAATCGCGGTTCGGAAATCCCTCATTAACCATCAGTAAATGCATGACGTATCTGTGTTTAATCTTACAAATCTTTACGTAATTTTCAGAATGTAAGTTGGATCGACGTGGGAATTATTGGTCGATGCTACATATATGGTCTAGTCACATATTCTATTCCTAAAATAGGCTAGCTACCTAGTAACATCAACATCTGGTCCGAATGAACTATACGGCATCTATCGTATCTGAGTCAGCCTCTTCTTCAAGTGACCGACAAAATTAACATGCTGTGGCCTTAGCGGGTAGCTTGTCCACCGAGCAGTTTAATAGCGGTGAGCGTACCTGTGACTTATTTCATTCTGTCTTATTACAGGCTAGTGATGGTATAGCCGTTGTATACAGGATGCTTTTCCAATCACCTTTACCTCCCTTCCACACGTAGAAGTTGGATATCTCTTGCAAATGCAGCCGTTTTACTTGTTTGTTGGACGAAATATTCTGTATACTGGTTTACGCCACCCGACGTAACAGTGCACTGCATTTTAGACCCGATAGCCGTCGCTTGTGGCTTTTAGGCCGACGTGTATATTGATATTTTGATGTGCCTTCGTTCGTGCGAAGCCAAGCCGAGAAAGGATATGTTGTGTCATTATTTCTTATTCACGGCGGTACATTTTATTTCTGTAACTTCTTTAATGTTTCAAAACTCGGGCTACACCAAAAGGTAAATGATAATGCACTTTTGTGCCCTTTGGTTATAAGAGAAATAGACCTCATCGGTCAAAGTAACGACACGTTAGCATCCCGAGTATTGTGGTCTGTCTACACAAGCATTATCGCCGGTGCAATGAGACGAGTGGGAAAAGTGTTCGCCATGCATTCGGTACGTGGTAAGTTCGATCCCCGGCCGAATATGGTATGACGTGTTAAATGGTCGTGCTAATTTCTCAGCTTAGCACTCAGCATTCGGGAAAGAGTATGAAATTTGAACACACACCACAACCAGTGTCCTAGCCCCCTGCTGTAGTAATTGCAGTTGTTTGGCCCAGGGTTACTGCAAGAACATGGGCGCCGCCCTATGCACCATGGAGCGGGAAGGACTTTGACTTGACATGACAATATAAGCGTTGTAATTCAATATGTATCACTTTTGCTATAAATTATATCTGAATTACTTTGATTTGGAAATCTTTGTAACAATCTAACTGTGATAAGTAACTGTTTAGAACTATTTACAACATCTATATGACGTTCTAAATGTTTCTATGGTATTCAAACATGTTAGAAACATTTCTAACATCTAATACATTATTTCTGTTAGTTTCTAAACTGTTCCAACATAGATGCATCATTTGTGATCACATGTTCGAACATGGAAACAATATGATGAAACTGGGTCAGTGGGCTGGGAAGAAGGGCATTCACCCATCCCTGCCAACTGCAGGAAATTATGTCTGTCTGCCACCTTCTCACAAAAGACTCACCAGTGTATACTAAAGAAAGTCT
>NC_049996.1:18298972-18300460 GCF_000003815.2 Branchiostoma floridae | reverse complement strand
TTTTCAATTGCAGTTGTTTGGCCCAGGGTTACTGCAAGAACATGGGCGCCGCCCTATGCACCATGGAGCGGGAAGGACTTTGACTTGACATGACAATATAAGCGTTGTAATTCAATATGTATCACTTTTGCTATAAATTATATCTGAATTACTTTGATGCCTTACATCACTTCCGACTGCCTGTATCTAACAGAAAACAACACTCCAGACATACAACAACTCCAGACATACAACAACTCCAGACATACAAAAGTTGCTAAGTTAGTATCACTATTGCAAAAAATTCTTCATATCAATCCTCTCTCACAATCTGTCCCCACAGATGAACGCCGGCATGACAACCCCCAGGTTACAGGAAGAATCGACTGACAAGTACACCCCTTTGTCGCGATGGTTTGGGAACCAAATGAACATCACAGCAATATGAAAAAAAGGGAAGAATCAAGAGTCACACAACCATACAAAATGATATAACAGAAAGATATGAAATAAAAACCTTCAAACGAAACAAAACAATCCTCATACGTACACGACATCATTACGCCGAATGGTCAAGCCAAAAATATGACTGACCCACTTTTCTCCCCTAACGATACATAATATCGGGTAATTTGTTAAAAAATGTAATGTGCTGTATACTTGATGGTGAAACGAGTATCTAACACATGAATTCCTGGTTTATAACATCGGTCACGTCATCGTATTATACGCCATACCCAAGACAGACTAAAGGTCACACACAAAAACAAATTCCCTAGGGAATACCCGTAGAAAAATTCCTAGCATGCCTGCGGAATTCCTAGAATTCCTGTCAAACGGTCGCACACTATAAACATTAGGCTCGCCCCTGAGGCATATCCTTGCAGTTATGTCTTGTACATTTATTATTTTTCTTCATGTAATAATACATGTATAAAAATGAAAAATACATTCAAGATTATAGATGTAACATTTTCTCGTGTTGTAATCATTACAAAATTTAAAACAATACTTACACCACAGAGCCAGTTTTGTTTGCTTGTCTGTTGTTGTTGTTTTTGACAAGACCACGTCACTCTTAGACGAAGGTTTTACCACTATTTTTTGCTGGAACTCTTCTACAAGGAACACTCAAAAGATGTTCTCTGATTGGTGGAATACGATAAGAATAGGCCACTGGATTGGCTGCCCCGCTGATCGCCATGACAACAAAAAGGATTTTGTACAATAAAGAGCTGACGACATCGGGGAAAATTCCCTTTACAACAGTCGCTATGTTTAGGGGTGCACAAGTAATGATATACGCAAGTACCAGAAGTCCTACGGTCCGAGATACTTTGTCCTCGTTAGTTAAAGTTCTTTTTCGGAACCAGGAAGCCGCAAATATCTTCTCAGTGTCTACGGTAGCCGCATGTGGCTCTTGTGGTTTTGTGAACTCCAAATCGCCGTGCTTACTGGCCATTGCCTTTGCCGTGACAAAGGCCGCGTAGGCTGCCTGACATTTATCTT
>NC_049996.1:18297073-18298512 GCF_000003815.2 Branchiostoma floridae | reverse complement strand
CATGAGGTATCGGTCGAAGCTGATCAGCGCCACGGTCAAGGCAGATTCACATCTCATCCATAAGGTGACGAACTGCCACAGAGAGCAGGCGGTCTGGCCTAAGACCCACCGGCCCGTCACCTGGTTCACAGTCAGTAACGGGAGAGAGATCAAACCGAACAAAAAGTCCGACACGGAGAGGTTCAGTACAAGTAGGTTACTAGGATACCATAGTTTCTTGTCCAGAATAAAGGCCAGAATGACTCGTCCGTTCACGGCCACCATGAAGAGAGCCAGGATCGAGAGCACGGCTCCACAGACCATCGAGTCGACCGGGAACACGTCCTCGGGTCTGCTGGCGTCCTCGGCCGAGGAGACGTTGTCAGACTGTCGGTTGATGCCCGGCAGGTGAAAAGACGCTGCGCGAGCGGCGAGATATTTCACTGCGACGCTCATTCTTCTTTCGTTGTACAGAACCGGAGAGAAATGTGGCCTGTACCGGCTTTGAGTCCCATATGAAGGAGCATCATTTAAGTAAAAAGCGCTCGTGCATAACGATGGCGGGTACCAAGGAGACGGCGCATACATAATGAAGAGCATACATAATGAAGTGGAACTTTATTGGTCTATTGAAGATGTCTGCTGAGCCTGGCTTAAGCTGCTTCCATTAACAAATAACCCTCCAGCGTAGATCAAAGTATGGCCTGTATTTTACCATCAACGGGCTCAGATTACATTTTCTCTAGACAAAACAACCTGTTGCTCTTGGTTATGTACGAGGGTGAGTCAGAAAGTAATGCAAGTGGTTTCATAACAGACTCGTTTTTAAATCAATTGAGTTGAAATTTGGCACAAAAGTAGAGGCATATGTCCTCTTGAGATTGGATTTTTTAAATTTGGTCTTTATCATTTTATGAGCAACTGAGTTGATTTGAAGATGAACACGCCCTTGGTAGCTTGTCAGAATATGAATTCCTCTAGATATGACCCACTGAAAACCACTGTAGGAGGTTAGAATTACACATATATGATATCACTTGTTTCTATATGATGCATGCCGATTTTCATTTCTGAACTCTCAATAGTTCCTCTTTTACAGCTGCTAGTATGGAGTAAATTGTGATATAGAGCTGTTGGATTGATACACGAATTCGTGAGTTGTTGGTTAAAAGACTATTTTTCCATTAACCAAAAGAAACGAAACTTTACACAGTTATTAACTGTTTAAAGGCCAAAAAGTCTGCTAAGTTTTATTCCTCTTTGTTAATGGGGAAAGAAGGCTATAGAAACTTTTAATCATAACACCACAAATCTCATGACCCAGACGACCGCGTATACCTCACTCTACTCCAGCAACGAAAAAAGAAAAACTGATAGGATTTCAGAGTTGAACATAAGCACGTGGCTTATAGAGAAATGCAGCTTATTACATGTGCAGGCTCAGTCTCCTACAATGGCAA
>NC_049996.1:18295267-18295762 GCF_000003815.2 Branchiostoma floridae | reverse complement strand
GTCAAAGGTCACAAAGATCACAAGGTGTGCGCATTTAGTTGAAATGAAGAGGCATCGGCGAAGACGCCATTATCTAATTTGCTTCTCGACGCTTAGTTAAGGTAAGACCGTGGTTAAAAGGTCGCAGACGTAAGATTCATCGCTCAGCGAAAGGTCAGGGGGTTCTTTGCCACTTGGGAGAGCATTAAGAATATTTTTGACCGCCGTTTGAAGCCTTTCACACCAGATGGATAGGTATAGATATATATAGTCTGACACTTTTGTTGTTATAAGGTTGGTTGAAAACCATGCTGCTCAGGTCTCGTATAAGGGTAGAGGCCTTCAAACGTGTTAAATCTGTTGCAATCTTTCGAGCAGTATAGCTGTATCATTATGAGACTGTAGATTTGAGACAAGTCTACTGATACATGTGAGGTATAAGGAGCAGAACTTGTCTTGTCTGTTCTAACCTTATGGTTACTTGAGGTTCTCTGTTTCTTCCTTTACTTGCAATTA
>NC_049996.1:18166067-18294708 GCF_000003815.2 Branchiostoma floridae | reverse complement strand
ATCATAATTAGCAGTTCGACCAATGGTAGCCTGGCAATTAGGAAATCGACCAATAAGTGAATGGCTGCAAATTCGTTAAAATTTGCATTATTATGTTTTTATTTTGCATCTCTTAAGGGACTATGGGGTCAGTCTACACTACTCTACATTGCTACATCTTTCGGTGCATAACACTTCTTGTAATATTTATTATTCTATCTAATATCATGAAAATTTGTGTGGTTTGGGGGAAAACTAAATGGGACCTGATTTTAGAAATAAGTTTTGTCTGTTTGCCTCATTGACCTCTTCTTCGATCTATCATGGCCGCCGCGTGAGAAAGGTGTATTTAGGCCAGAACTGGAGAAGCATGTAAGGATTACCACATGTCAGTATGTAAATTCGTTCCTCATATCCATTGAGATAAATTCAGGTATACAAGGCGGCAGACATGCATATTACCTTGTTGTGATACTTTGTAACTAAAGGTATAACCAAGTCTTAAGCTACTCGCGATCGCATTGACAATGACTTAAGTTAATGAGTTAATCGCAGTGTATAGGAATTATAGTATATAGGACAGATCAGTCTTCTAGAATGTAATTCATGAAGCAACTCCTGGCCTTCACAATTTATTCATCATAAACTAACGCGGTGTCGCGCAGAGCTTGAACGGGGGTGACGTCAGGGTCAGGCCAAAGACTCCATCGGTGTTTGCCGGAGGAGCGCCCTCTGGCGCCGAGAGGGTGAAGGACTGCAGCAGGGTCGAGAAGAACAGGAAAAGTTCCATCCCGGCCAGCTGCTCACCGGGACACACGCGGCGGCCTGGAAACAAAGATGAACAATATCAACGTCAAACATACAATATCAACGTCAAACATACAATATCAACGTCAAACATACGTCGAAAACGTTGTGGGATCGTGTGGCTTAACGGCAGGATGTTTGGATCAGAAGTCCTGGGTTCAAATCCTGTTAAGCTACCGATGTTTTGCCCGTGTGAAAGGCAGCTTACACGTCTTTACTCGTTTCCCTCAGGTGTACATGTACACATTGATTGTACTGCGGTTGGGGAGGTAAGACGCAGTGAAAGAGAGGGATTGTAATACCGAGCCCTAGTGGATAGCAATAATCTGCCCTTCCTTTTTTGTTATTATGTATTTATTAAATATTGTAGGGTAGTCACTTCAGTTTAAAAACAAAACTGATTTCCGAGGGAGCCCTTACGGCCTAAAAACCTACGAGACCACCTCTGTCTCTTGCCTTTATATATGGCCGTTAAGATAAGTTACTAACTTTAATGCAGTGCCACATTGTCCTAAGGAATCATCACTTTCTTTCGCGAATTCGTTGCACCTGGTAAAGGTTACAACTCTTTTTACATTGCTATATATTCTCGAACAACGATCAACAACAGTTCTGGAACAAAGTACACAATCGTCCATTTTTCTAGAAGTCGACTCCGTTTTCCCACCTGCTGAAAACGGCAGGAACGATTCGGGCTTGGTGATGACGTTCCCTTCCGCGTCCAGAAACCTTTCGGGGTCAAACCGGTCCGGGTCAGGCCAGTAAGCGGGGTCCTTATGGATAGAGTACAGGTTCACCAGCACCTGAGAATAACCAGACAGAAGTTAGATCTAAGAAAATACTGAATACTGCCTTTAACTGGTTATCACTTCGACAGGAAAAGAGATCACACAAGAACAATTTTCGGACGTCGCGGTTGGAATGTTCAAGAGCTCGAGCTTGCTTTTTTTTGCCATTTGCCAGTGTATTTCGTGCAATTGTCCCGGTGATGCGACAATGTGAAGTTATCCAGCTGGACCGCACCAGTTGGGGATTCTGTGCATTTAACAGAATCGTACGGTAATCCGTTGTGCAATTAACTGCATTCTTCTCGTTGCAGCATTACCAATCAGTGTCTACACCGAATGTTTGTAATGAAACTGCATTTTTTGCAACATTATTAAGTCAGAAGATGTAGCCCATGAGATGTAGCGACTTTCTTCGGCATGTAGCAAATCTGTAGCGTACCTGGGTACCCTTGGGGATGTCGTAGCCGGAGACTTTCACGTCCTGTGTGGTGGCGTGGGGGAGAGAAACGGGAAGTAGTGTACGGATCCGCATGGTCTCCATCAGGCAGGCGTTCACGTACGGCAGCTGGGAACGGTGGGACAGGGTGGGCAGAATCGCACCAACTACGGCATCAAGCTCTTCTTGTACCTATTAAACAAGATTATGACTAAAAAAAGACAACAAAACACAAAAAGCGTAAAAGGATTAACTTTTTAGCTTATTCTTAGGTCACAGCATCTATTTGTTACCGTGTTCCGGGTTCATTTTCCGACTTAAATTCAACCCGGGACCCGGTCGGGTCCAAAATACCCGGGAGCCGCAAGGTGTCCCATGTGGTCACGTAAGGTTCACGCCCGAAAGTGTCGAAAGGCCCCTTTTTCAATCGGGACCTAATCCTAAGTAAGATCAGACAAAAGCACACGGTACGTTCTTTTGGACGGTTGGATGCAGCACCATGTACAGCAGGCTCCAGCGGAGGGTGTTGGAGGCGGTTTCTGTCCCTGCCAGGAAGAGATTCTGCGCCATGTGCATCACGATCTCCCCCGTCAGACCCTCCACCTTCTCCTGCTTTTCCAGCTCAAGCAGCCCAAAGTCCAGGAAGTCTCGCGGATTCTCGCGGTCCAGGTGTTCCCGGTGGCGACTCAGCTCCTCCCCCAGTACCTTCTGCAGCCTCGCGTTCTGCTCAAGCAACTCGACCCTGGCTCTGTTCACTGGAAGAAGTACACACAAGATGATGGGGATGCTTTCCGCTTCGGCCTTCCAGATAAATGTATATTAGGTCACATTTTTTCTTTTTTCGTCATTATACCCGAGCAGACTTATTGTATCCCTGTTCCAAAGACACACACGCTCGCGCGCGCGCGCGCACACACACACAAACACACACACACACACACACACACACACACTCACTCACTCACTCACTCACTCACTCACTCACTCACTCACTCACTCACTCACTCACTCACTCACTCACACGTGAGACAGAGAGAGAGAAAGAGAGAGAGACAGAGAGATAGAGGGAGATGGCAACGCCAAAAACACAACCTTCTTTGCGAAGGTAACCATCACTCACCCCCTGGAACAAAGCGTAACCAAGGGAAGAAGCTGATGATCTGCCCCGCAGCAAGTTTCACGGCCACGGTGACCACCGCCTCCGACAGCTCCCTGAACGTCTCGTCCTTGTAGTCGTAGCGCCGCCCGATCACCATGGAGCAGATGACGTTCGCGACGGCCACGTTCAGGTCGTAGGCGACGTCGAACGGCTTTCCCTCGTATTCTGCCACCTGGAAGAAAGACTCACGTCAGAAGATAATGTCTCGTGGTGTCGTGTGTGGGGTAATGGGAGAATATTGGGCTCGAAACGTAGAGGTCCCGAGTTCGGGAAAGGTACTTTAAACCGAGGAATCTATTTGAAGGAGTATCAGACTCCCACTGGTGTTTTAAAATCCTGTCTTCATGTAAACTCTGTGAGTGTGATTGAAGAAACTTGGTAGAAATGAATATAAACAATACTCTGCTTCGCTCTTGCTATTTTCTTGAACCGGTAAGGGTCAACACGCGTATAGCCCCTGCCGATATCATCTGGTAATTTTCTACTCGGCCCAAAATGTGGTCCACTGTTTGTTTTTTTAAGGTCCGTTTGTTCGGACCGGTCCAAAAACCTATAACCAGCCCTGGATGAGAGTACTACCAACAAGAGTGAAGCCAGTGATTACATCATCAAGCAATGTGGATCAAAGCCAAAGTCAAAGTCATGCACGTAGTGGCTCTAAGACCTCGGAGACCTTTAAATGACCTCAAATTCGAAGGGGCCAAAGTACAAAGTATAGGTTATATTCAGGGCACTTGATCAAATGTTGGAAACACACGACTAGGTAAAACAATGTAAGTGCCAATAGGCTCAGAAGCTAGCCTTCATAGCAGGCTCTCTGGGGCCTTTTTTTGCTCATAATACACTTTTGTTGGCCATTTCTTTTAAAACTGGATTTCTGATTACTGAGCTCCAAGTAATCCTCGTCGTCCGTCGGTAATCAACGATCCAGTACAAAAAGAAATGGCCAGAAATAGTGTATTATGAGCCAAAAAAAGGCCCCAGAGAGCCTGCTATGGAGGCTACTCAGAAGCAGGGACCACAGCATTAATTATCAGCAGTAGAAAAATGTTTGACACGATCTTACCCTGCTACGGAGAAAGCCCGCTTCCTCTCGGATTTTCTCTCCAATGCCGCCACTGCCAACCTTCATGCCCAGGACCTTCAAGGCGGTTGTGGTGAACTTCCTTCTTTGCCTGATGGCGGCTCCCCAGGGTACAGAGGCTAGGTCTGAAGAGCATGGAAGATGACACTTTTGAATCTCTGTTAGGCCATGTTGATTTGATTATATGGATGACATCATCTGGGAACTCACAAACTGATGCGAGCGTACGAATACAAAAAGTTTGACCGTAAAAAAATTGCCTTCATTGTGGAATAAAGGTGTTTTAGGTAGATTCGATTTATGACCCTACGGCTATATCGGCTATACCTTTACCTTCTAGGGCACAGTAGCTGTACTTATTTGCGCATATGAAAGACATGAAAGATGGATAGAAGGCATAGCCTAAATACTATGTTCATGTGATTTGGGATTTCTCTAGTTATTGCGCAGTTAGGTGACGCGTGACAAACATACCTTTTCCGAAACCGGTTACTGCATCAAACAGGCAATTTGGAGGCCTGGACGCGAACAGCTCGGACCTGTCCACGAGCGCGTCCTTGACGGCAGTGTAGCCGTTCAGAACCACCACATCTTCCATCCCCATCCTGACGGTGAAGACGTCCCCGTACTGCCGCCTCCACGCCGTCAGCTTCAGGTGAGGCGCTCGGCCCAAGGCGAGGAGGTGCCCGAGAACAGGCACACGTCCTGCCGGGTAGGGAGGCAGGTTCCGGGAACGCTTGAAGATGACACATGTCAGAAGGAAAATTGCGCAGAGAACAAGAAAAGCCTGCAGGGTCAACCCAGAGATCTGTAGAATTTCCTGAACTGACTCAGCTATCCATCTGGCGACTGCAGCCATTCTTGTCTAGAATTCAGTCTTTGACCCTTCATACGCTTTTCCGTGCCTACCTTTATCACCCCGCTAACCCCGACCTGACAAAAGCAAACCTCTCAGCCCAATGGCCGGCAGGTCAGACAAACCTTTCCGTCCAACGTCCGGTAGTTCAAACAGACCGAGCCGTCCAATGTCCAGTCCTTACCCTGTGGGCAGTCAGTGGTCATTCGTCATTTTTCAAACAGGCTCCGCCCCAATGTTTGTTTTGGCTAAAAAGCGCACGTACACATGATTTCCGTGGACATGTGCCAGAAATTTAGAAAATCTGGTGTTCTCGAGCAAACAGTCATTCCAATGCCCAAATCTGGTATTCGCATTTTCGACAACGGCGCATTCGGCACACGCGAGAAGTGCGTTCGAATGCATATGATTCTATGAAAGCCCATGTGATAACAGTAGAACCCCATGTGATATCCAAGTTATCACCCAACCCAGAACACCCGTATCTAACGTTATCACGGCCAAGATATGACATAAATGATAATTAATACGTGATCAAAACGTAAGCTGGAAAAGGTCTAGCGGCTAGGTCCATAAACCTTGCCTGAGTTAACCACATCATAACATAATTGTAAGGCAGGCAAAAAGTCAACAATATGATTTCATTAAATTTAATTTTGACGCATTTAATTTGACAAAGATAAGCATTAGAATTAGTAGAAGTAACATCAGAGGGGTTACCGATTTTGTCCAGAACGGTGGAGGATGGAATATTTGACACTTCGGCCTAGTGCACGAAAAC
The DNA here is from genome assembly GCF_000003815.2 of Branchiostoma floridae. Classification (NCBI taxonomy): domain Eukaryota; kingdom Metazoa; phylum Chordata; class Leptocardii; order Amphioxiformes; family Branchiostomatidae; genus Branchiostoma; species Branchiostoma floridae. The sequence goes on along the minus strand of NC_049996.1, from coordinate 18,288,818 downwards.
TGGTATTGACCAATTTGACGATTCTATGATTCTGTTTGACGTTTGTGTGTATATATTGTTCCTTTGGTTTGTAGATTGCTTAGTTCCATTATTTCTTTGTTTATGTTATTCTGTGTATGTTATTCTATACAGGGCACGCCTGGAAAGCAGTGAGCTGGGTGTGTTCAACCCTGTATAAAGAAAACATAAGTAAACCAATATCGGTAAATGGTGTTGGGCAAACATTGCCAGACATACCTGGCATTTATCGCTGTTGCTAAGTCACACTTTTCATGAAATATACAGTTACAATGAAGAAACTTCACAGGTCAATATACATTATTGATCCTCTGATCCATTGATATCAATTCTGGCATGGAAAGAGACAGAAATGTGCATAATTAAATTACTAGTACTATATTATTGTAATACCCAAGTTGTATTATTGCTAACTTTTCGCGGTATGACTGATTGATATGATGAGACCAAAGCATCCTTATATAATGTGATACTTGCATTGACTATCAAAATAGTACTGAGTTATCACAGTTTTGTCGAATGGAAAAGCTATACTGTTTTTGTTGGCGCCCATGGGGGCGGCCATGTTGCTTGTTGGTAAGTTTGTTTGTTTCCGTCACACTTATCTTATGTCCTACATTTCAGTGCTGATTCGAACAATGATTTTTTTCAACCATTTATAAAATCATCTTGGGCCGGACAATCTAGCATAAACTAACGAGGTATCGCACAGAGCTTGAACGGATGCGGGGTCAGCGTTATTCCAACGACGCCGTCAGTGTTTGGAGGAGGAGCGCCCTCTGGCGTCTTGAAGGTGAAGGACTGCAGCAGGGTCGAGAAGAACAGGAAAAGCTCCATCCTGGCCAGTTGCTCACCCAGACACACACGGCGGCCTGGAAATAATGAATACTTAGTAGTGTAGCAGAGGGTTCAGGCGCCACCAAACTGACTATGCCAAAGGCTCTGAGCTGGGTTTGTGATCTGGCGGCTCGGGTTCGGCGCTATTGTTACACTGGTTTCCATGCCGTCGTCACCTTCTGAGCAACAGGCTACAGATGTGCCACACAGGTCACACAGGGATATCGATCGAACTCAGATATTCGAGAATGAAATAAAAAAAGGGGGAGTAGTCATAACAAAGGCTCTGAACTTTTGGCGTAACGGTTAGCGGTGCTAGTGGCGCGGGTTCGAATCCCGGGAGCCAGGACACTTTTTTCTAGTCGACTTTTGGTTCAGTAGTACTAGCAGGCACATGTAGAATATAACAATAGTTATATATGATTACTTTATCTCCAGCCTTACCTCCTGAAAAGGGCATGAAGGACTCGGGCTTGTTGATGACGTTCCCTTCCGCGTCCAGAAACCTTTCGGGGTCAAACCGGTCCGGGTCAGGCCAGTAGGCGGGGTCCGTGTGGAGTGAGTGCAGGTTAGGTAGTACCTGGATAAAAGATGAGATGTATGGTCAAGAACCAGACAACTTGCAGTTATGCAGTAAAAGTTACGGCAGATTTGTACTTGGACCTGAGTAGAAGTAACATTGGAAATACAGTAGAAGCCAGTTAATCGCACAATGGATTACCGCAAACTTCTGTTAACTGCACGGAATCCCCAAATCCCAAACCATCCAGATATACGCTGGCAAATGGGGTGTGCAATTAAACGGCTTCTACGTATTTTTCATGCAGCCTTCATCATTTGATGTCACTGGATAAGAATAAGAATACTATATAATATTAGACAGTTTATTTCTTTAGGAATTATAAGTACTGGAAACACATTTTTATTAAGCCTTCGTGTGCTTGATTCTACTTTGCAGATGCTGTGCATTCTGTCAGAGGAGGTGAGGTCTGCATTACCTTACTCTTCACCATCATCTGAGTCGGGGACAGCCGCCTCACCACTAGAGCCATTGTTTCTGAATTATATCAGGAACAGTGTAAAATAAATTTACAACCCTGTGATATGTCTGTATACCTGGGTTCCTTTGGGGATGTCAAACTGCTGGACTTTGACGTCCTGTGTGGTGGCGTGGGGGGCCGATAGGGGAACAAGAGTGCGGATCCTCATGGTCTCCAGCAGGCAGGCGTTCACGTAGGGCAGCTGGGAACGGTGGGACAGGGCGGGCAGACTCGCGCCAACAACGGCATCAAGCTCCTCGTGTATCTGTGTGGACAAGCATCACCGATTACAATTGAAGAAGAGTACGGATCCTCATGGTCTCCAGCAGGCAGGCACTCACGTAGGGCAGCTGGGAACGGTCGGACAGGGTGGGCAGACTCGTACCAATAACGGCGTCTAGCTAGCTCCTGCTGTACCTGTGTGGACAAGTATCATCGATTACAATTGAAGAAGAGTGCGGATCCTCATGGTCTCCATCAGGCAGGCATTCACGTAGGGCAGCCGGGAACGGTGGGACAGGGCGGGCAGACTCGCACCAACAACGGCATCAAGCTCCTCATGTACCTGTTGGGACACAAACATTGACAATCTTCATAAAGTAGCCTCTACCAGACTCTTTGAAGATGGCTCATCGGTCGACCTGTGGCAGTCTGGAACCATCAGACCTGATTATTTGTCGACAAAACAGCAGACTGAGTTGGCCAATAATCTCCAGGCAGACTTACCAGTGGCATAAGATAGTATCAGAGCAGGCTAAGGAGACTACAGCTGGCCAAAGGGAGTCATCAGCTTCTGGTAGCCAAACACACTCCAGACCGGCTTCACTCCTCTGCCAGCTTTTGATGTATCTTATGCCACCGTAGGATCTGCTTGGCCAAAATGGTTGAATGATTTGCCCGATGAGTTAGCCGACCATAAAGCAGCACATTTCTATGATGTGGCCAGCTAACTATTCTGGCAAAGTCACCCGATTCTGAAAATACAATTATATATAGCATTTTTTTTCCGCAGGATCCTAGGAAAAGACGTCTAGTGGAGCTGTAAGAAGCGAGTAGAAACAGTCTCGTGGCTCCCGGGATTCGAACCCGCGCCGAATCCTGGCCGCCAGATCGCATACCCAACGCACTTAACCGTTAAGCTAAAAGGATCAAACCCGATTAGCATGGCCAGTTGGCGGCGCTTGATCCCCAATGTTACGTAATCATTAATTAAAAGTACACTGAGACGTATCCCATGCTGTACCTTATGTTGAATGGCTGGATTCTGGGTTAAGTAGAGAAGAGCCCACAACAGAGTGTCTGCCGTCGTTTCTGTCCCGGCCACAAAGATGTTCTGGGTCAGGTAGATGACAATCTCCTCTGTGAGACCGTCCACCTTCTCCTGCCGTTCAACCTCCAGCAGACCGAAATCCAGAAAGTCTCGCGGATTCTCGCGATCCAGGTGTTCGCGATGGCGCGAGAGCTCCTCCCACAGCACCCTCTGCAGCTTCGAGAGGTGTTCGACCAAATTTGTACCAACCCTGTTAACTGGAACAAAAACACACACACACACACATACAAACGGGATCATAAGATATTTTCTTTAGTTTGTTTGTTTTTGTTTTGTTTTGTTTGGACCGACTACGCTTGTATCGCTAGCAGTTGCACCCATAACCTGACCGCCTCCGACCAATCCGAGCAGTCTCGGCCGGGACCATTTACCAGTGAAACAACCATCTGACTTGTGCAAACACGCACCTGTACAGAGCAAACACCCAGCAAACATTTCCCAAAACCCAGGAGTGGTTGCGTAGTCAATTTTATCACATATTTGCAGTGATAAGCTAATGTCTTTAAACAATGCCAAAACTAAAGAATAAACAACGCCTCCACCACTTACATGTGTACATTGTACCAAAGTCCAAACATTGCCTGTGCTAAAGATTACCAAGGTTAAAAACATAGCAGGTATCGGTGGCCCAAATCTCATTACCTACTTACATTATGGGGATGGCATCACCAAAATAAGACCACAGGAAGTCCAAACCAAGGACACAAAATAAATAGCCTACTGCAGTATTAAGACTAACCACTAAGACGACCAAAATTAAAAACATATGAACACCAATGGCACAAAATGTAATTTAACCATCAGTACAAAACTGTTGAGCAAACACATTGATGACACAAAGTACATGTTCCGACTTTAAAAAATTATACACATACTTTTCTCTTACGCTCACGATCTATACAGGTCTCCTCCACTTTAAAAAGTCGTATCTTCTTCTGTTTAACATTGATCGCCAAACAGGACACGGGAACTTGTACCAGAACTTTAGACACAGTACTATACAGTTATGGAAGCACCACAAAGACTGGTAAGCAACACAAAATATACCTAACCTGAATAGAATTGAATAAAACAACAGATTGAGGAAATATGACAGGAGACACCTTTGCCAGTAAAACAGGGGATCAGAGTAATCTGATACAATGAAGGTAGCAAAGGCTCCTGCAAAACAGGTGAGAGTTCCACATTTAACTAAGACCTATCAATCACAATAATGTTTACCCAACCCCAACCATCACCTGACCTGTATTCACAAACTCAACCATCACCTTTTTTCACAGCCAAGCAGATACTAGAAGGTGAGGATGCCCCAACCACACAAACAGCCTCAACCTAACAGTATCAAGATCAAACACAAGGAGACTCAAATTCAAACCTGACCGTTTGGCCACCACCAACCCATGTACCAAAAATCATCGCAATCGCACCATCCGTTCTGTAGATACATCGCCGGAAACGCCCCTTCCAAAAACGCCTACGCTACTGCAAACTATACCTGCATTGCATGCAGCTAATAACAAAGCCGTCGGTGACTGAGAGCAAGACATATGCACAATTTACCTCCAGGAACAAAGCGCAGGGAAGGGAAGACGCTGATGATTTGGCCAGCCGCAAGTTCAGTCCCTACGGCTGTAACGGCCTCCGAGAGCACCTGGAACGACTCATCCTCGTAGTCGTAGCGCCTCCCGAACGTCATGGTGCAAATGACGTTTGCGACCGTTACGGTGACGTCATGGGCGATGTCAAATGGCTTTCCTTCGTATTCTGCCACCTGAAAAAAAAAAACACATTAGGCCATTCGCCTTGCTTCCATGAATCGTTGATATTCAAATAGTCACGTTGTTGAAGAGAAACATCAGACTTGTCAACATGGACAATATCTTTCTTTAATGAATGAATGAAGGCTTTTATTGCACATTTTTGCCCCACTGGGCTAAGTACAGGTCACATGGTAACAAGTATATATATGTAACAATGGAAACAATCATACACATCTATATATGCAGATATGCGTCTAATCTGTTCTAAGACATTCGACTTCCTCTCGCTTCTTGGTAATTACATGAATGTAGCTAGCTGTATGGTTGGTTAGAGTTGGTTTATCAAAAGCTGTCAGGAATATAAATTTCTCTTTACTTTTCAAGTATCTGAAGTGGGGATATCTACTTAACACATAGTCAAGTAGAATACTCCTAAAGCTATCACACAAAGTACAATCCACAGTAAAATGTACTTTATCTTCTACTTTACCTAAACTACAAAAATGGCAGATTCTTTGCTGTAAGTAATCTTACCCTGTTGTGAAGAAACTTGGCTTCTTCTACGATTTTCTCCTCGATGCTACCACGTCCGACCTTCATACCCAGGTTCTTCAGGACGGTAGTGGAAAACCTCTTCCTCTGTTTGAATCCTGGATCCCAATGTCCAGTAAGGATGTCTTAAAAAGAGAGGACTTCTTATTTCTCTATAGTCTGCAATGTAGACTCCACGGGAAATAGGATCGAGGTGATCGTTCATCAAAAGCAAGACGATTCGGTGCTAAAGCTAAGGGCACAACCCGCCGTGTGTGCAAATACGTGCTGTCTACGTGCCAAAACATGGGCAATGTTTTGGAATCCGTAAGTGGTAAGTACCGCCTCCGTACGAACTCGTTGGGAATCCGACGGATTTTGGAGCACGCAGACACGCCGTAGAACTTTACGTGCAGGCAAAACTATGTACCATCGGGCTGCGCATTGGCCCCCGTACCGGCGTACGTGCCAGTACGGGCGACGCGCCTGTCCTGTACAGCCTGAACGTTTTCAGAAATACGTGGCAGACTTGGCCTCACACAAAAACGTACGGCGGGGTGTACCCTTAGCTTTAGCGCATAAAAGAAAGAAACGTTGCCCGTGAAGGGGAGTGAAGGAATTTGGAGAGAACATTATTCACCTTTGTTTTTTCCAAACGCATCGAACAGGTAGACTGGCGGCCTGGACGCGAACAGCTCGGACCTGTCCACGAGCGCGTCCTTGACGGCAGTGTAGCCGTTCAGAACCACCACATCTTCCATCCCCATCCTGACGGTGAAGACGTCCCCGTACTGCCGCCTCCACGCCGTCAGCTTGAGGTGAGGCGCTCGGCCCAAGGCGAGGAGGTGCCCGAGAACAGGCACGCGTCCTGCCGGGTAGGGAGGCAGGTTTTGGGGGCGTTTCAAGAGAACATATGCCAGGAGAAAAGCCGCACAAAAGACAAGACAGGTCTGCGCAGTCAGTCCAGAGATCAGCAGAATCTCCTGGACAGACCCAGCTATCCAGCTGACGACAGCAGCCATGCCTTTAGGATTAAAGACGCAGTCAACAAGTTCAAGTCTTTACGCGCATTCGTTCTGCGCAGCGTGACTAACAGGTGACTGGTCAGTGTTTAAGGTCCACAAGTTCAAACGTTACTTGGTCGTCTGATGTATACACTCAGCCCAACTCGCCTGAAATGCGCATGTATACACGATCACCTACGTGTAGTGACTGTACTAGTTTAAGAGCCGCTGTTAACAAAATTTCCATAGATGACCATATAAGCACGTGTCACACTTTTGGATCCTCCTGTCCATTCGACAGATGAGCAGGTAGCCTGACTAAAGTCGCGCTCCTAGCGGCCGGCCCTATAGTATTGCCGCCGCCCAAGGAGAGGGGGGTCATTAACCCCAGCCAGCGAGAGATTGTATAAACACAGGCTAATGAGCAGGCAGACAGACGTTTGCCGGTGGGTTCGGCAACCTGTTTGCGTGACCTGCACATGACTTTTTGTGTGTCACACTATTACAGTATTTGATATCAGATAGGTGACGCACTGGAGTAACCGGTCTGTATTTGTATATAAATAATGACAATTTCAATGAAGTTTATTGCACATTCAAGCCCATTTGGGGCTAAATGCAGTCAGTTTGGTACAAAAGGTAGTAAATAAACGCAAAGTTATACATCTTCTCTCTTCCTAAAACATTTGTAGATGAACTTACAGTGATTTTCCAGTATATCATGGTCCAATGATGACATGAGACATTTGAACATACCTTCCTTCGTTATGTGTGCATATTTCTGATATAGCCGCTATAACTGCCTATCGGCATAGCACACCAGCTTTTGTATCTGTATATATATAGCCAGTATAACCGCCCTTCGGCATAACACACCAGCTTCTGTATCTGTATATATATATAGCAAGTATAACCGCCCTTCGGCAGACACACCAGCTTTTGTATCTGTATCTATATGGCCGGTATAACCGCCCGTCGGCATAACACACCAGCTCCTGTATCTATATAGCCGGTATAACCGCCCTTCGGCGTAACACATCAGCTTCTGTATCTGTATCTATATAGACGTTATAACCGTACTTCGGTGTAACACACTAGCTTCTGTATCTGTATCTATTTAGCCGGTATAACCGCCCGTCGGCATAATACGTCCAGCTTCTGTATCTGTATCTATATAGCCGGTATAACCGCCATTCGGCGTAACACACTAGCTTCTGTATCTGTATAGCCGGTATAACCGCCATTCGGCGTAACACACCAGCTTCTGTATTTGTATCTATATAGCCAGTATAACCGCCATTCAGTGTAACACACCAGCTTCTGTATCTGTATCTATATAGCCGGTATAACCGCCCTTCGGCGTAACACACCAGCTTCTGTAAAAAGAGCCAGTATAACCGCCCTTCAGTGTAACACACCACCTTCTGTATCTGTATCTATATAGCCGGTATAACCGCCCTTCGGCGTAACACACCAGCTTCTGTATCTGTATATATATAGCCAGTATAACCGCCCTTCAGTGTAACACACCAGCTTTTGTATCTGTATCTATATAGCCGGTATAACCACCCTTCAGCGTAACATACCAGCTTCTGTATCTGTATCTATATAGTCGGTATAACCGCCCTTCGGCATAACACACCGGCTTCTGTATCTGTATAGCTTGTATAAACACCCTTCGGCGTAACACGTCCTGCTTCTGTGATATTTTGTAGAAAGAAGAAGTCTTGCAGACGTCTTGAAGTTTTCAGATGAAGTTGATCTGCATGAAGAGCTGGTCAGGATCTCCCACGTAACTTTCCTCTGACTTTTGTTTTATGTGTTATAAGGAATACGAAAATCTGTCCCTCTGGCTTGTAAAACATTTCCACATCATTTTAAGTTAACACTAGAGCACTAAAGCAGCATCCTTGGCAAACTACAGATGCTCTAAATACATTCTGTTTAGGGTAAGTAGTAACTATTCGTTAAAAATTAAAAAATAGAATCTTTTCACTCCTCTCATATAGCTGCTAACTACAAAACTCCTTCTTTCCTGATCTCTGTCCACCTCCGAACTGACCTTTGACCTACACTCCCTGGCCTGTGACCCCTGCCCTATAACCTGTGCTGTTGTGCCCTGATATTCTCATGGTTCTGAGTTTGCTCAGAATGTCCCGCATGTCCTACAAACTGACCTCTGACCTACACTGCCATGACCTGTGACCCCTGCCCTATAACATGTGACCCCTACCCTATAACCTGTGACCCCTGCCCTATAACCTGATCTTCATGGTTTTCAGTTTGCCCAGAATGTCCTGAATGTCCAGAACGTCGAAGATCCTGATCAGGCGCTCCACGCCGGCCGCGGGTGTGGCCTGCAGCTCCTTCCACCTCGCCATGGAAACCCGCAGTTTGTGCGGGATTGGCGCGCGCGAGATTTCTTTTGAAAACTGAAAGGCCTATACTCTGATTAGCTGAGAGCTGGTTTGTGGTGACGGTTGAGATAGCAGAGTACAGACAAGAGGCGGTTTGTTGGCGGACATGATCAAAACGTAAGGGAAAATGCAATACACAAAACTAGTTTCTTATTCTTTCCTTTATTCCGAATGTGACTCCTGGTCTTGACAATGGAGAATGAACTAACGCGGAATCGCACAGAGCTGGAACGGATGCGGTTTCAACGCCAGACCAAATATGCCATCAGTGTTTGGAGGAGGAGCGCCCTCTGGCGTCTTGATGGTGAAGGACTGCAGCAGGGTCGAGAAGAACAGGAAAAGTTCCATCCGGGCCAGCTGCTCACCTAGACATACACGGTGGCCTGGAAATAAATAATGCCCTGTTGTAAGATTAGGCACATGTAAAATAGAACAGAAAGTATGTACCCATTCCTGAGATGACCTTCATCAATGACATATCTAAGCATGATAATCACCTCCTGAAAAAGGCATGAAGGCTGGAAGTTTGTTGATGACGTTCCCTTCCGCGTCCAGAAACCTTTCGGGGTCAAACCGGTCCGGGTCAGGCCAGTAGGCGGGGTCCATGTGGAGGGAGTGCATGTTCATCAACACCTGGGAAAACAACCAAAGAGAAAATGAGGTGGCAAACATAATTTCTCTAAAAATCTATAGATGGTCAGACAGATCTTCACTTCGACTTCATCACATGTGTTTACCTGTTAATGAAGAGATCATTTCTACAACGGCATAAAAAAGTCATTTTACAATACTTTGTGTAACTCATAATCACCCGAGTTCCCTTAGAAATGTCGTATCCCTGCACTTTGACCTCCTGCGCGGTGGCGTGAAGGATGACAGACAGAAGAGTGCGGATCCGCATGGTCTCCATCAGGCAGGCGTTCACGTAGGGCAGCTGGGAGCGGTGGGACAGGGCGGGCAGACTCGCACCAACAACGGCATCAAGCTCCTGCTGTACCTGTGTGGACAAACATGGCTGATTAACGTGGGGAAGTGACACGGGAACCAGAGTGCGGATCCGCATGGTCTCCAGCAGACAGGCGTTCACGTAGATCTATAGAGCAGCTGGGAGCGGTCGGACAGGGCGGGCAGACTCGCGCCAACAACGGCATCAAGCTCCTCATGTACTTATTACGAAGAAATTGCGCCAATGTTTTACTTGCAGAAATATTAGTTTGAGGCATTTAATACGCGCAAGGAAAACACAGAATATCTTATTTTCTTCGACCAGCTCTCCATTGTCTCATATAGCCAAACACAGAAACGTTTTGAAAGAAGCTGAATTGCTCACAAATACCTTATTTTGGACGTCGGGGTTCGAAACCATATAGAGCAGACTCCAGAGCAGTGTGTTAGTGGTTGTCTCAATTCCAGCGAAGAAGAGGTCCTTCGTAATGTACATGACATTCTCCTCCGTCAGACCGTCCACCTTGTCCTGCTGATCAACCTCCAGCAGGCAGAAGTCGATGAAGTCTCGCGGGTTCTCGCGATCCAGGTGTTCCCGATGGCGAGATATCTCCTCTCTTAACACCTTTTGGACCTTGGAGTTCTCTTTCAGCACATTGACGATGGATCTGTTCACTTGGAAACGTGCGTGGGTATAATTACACATAGATGCAAAGTTATGCTGTGACCAACTAGCTATAGACGTTTCGGTAACTCGTCAACAACCTTCTACATCTCCAACATTCTCTCATTGCTGAATGGTGGCGTTGCGACCAGGACGCTGTCTCAGAGGAGACTCAGATCCCAAGAAAGGCATCCTCCTACGCACGGTCCCAACGGCTAGCTGACTGCTCAGCCTATTGGGCCCTGCTATCCCAGGCCCTACCCCCAGGTATTATGATTGTCGCCACAAACTCGCCGCCCTGTTTATAAATATTAATGAGCTTACCTTTATATGGGCAGTCAGCCGTTGGGATATTAATGAGCTTACCCTTATATGGGCAGTCAGCCGTTGGGAATCGGGCGTAGGAGGATGGTGCTATGTGAGACGTAACATGCCATGTTACGTCTCACATAGCACCATTTTGGCTGATAGCTTCCCAGCGGCCTTTGCGAGACAGCTTTCGACAACAAAAAGCCCAATACCTGGGGGTAGGGCCTGGGATAGCAGGGCCCAATAGGCTGAGCAGTCAGCTAGCCGTTGGGACCGTGCGTAGGAGGATGAAGAAAGGTAGCTGTTGAGTTACCAAAACTGTTGGCGAGGAAAATTCCATTTAGGTTGTTTATCATAACCTTATCTTCTTACTACCAACGTATCTATCCACCCAACTGTAGGAAATGATATTCAGAGGACCAATTTGACCTACCGACAGGAACAAACCGTAGCCAGGGGAAAAAGCTGATGATTTGCCCAGTTGCGAGTTCAGATGATACCGTATTAATCGCCTGAGAGAGCTCCCGGAACGATTCATCCTTGTAGTCGTAGCGCTTCCCGAACGCCATGGAGCAGATGATGTTTGCAACCGCCACCATGACGTCATGAGCGATGTCAAAGGGCTGTCCGTCGTTTTCTGCAATCTGAACAGAACTGTTTTTGTCAAAGTGATGAGTTTTTTTTCCAGATGGAAACGGTCTTTTAAGGAGTTGGTGAGACGTACGCACTAGTACTATGTACATCGACTTCGTAGGCTGCAATTATAGCGTTGCCATTTTTGTTTTCAAACAAACGAATTATGAAATAGTTTCTTACCTAAAAACGAATGTAATCATTGACTGCATAATCTACATCGAAAAATAACTCAAGAAACAATAGTCAATAACAAAAGTAATTACCACATATTTATTACTAAAATGCCTCCAATACTATATCCCAAACGATTTGCCTGATAACGGATCTCAGGATCATACATTGATTTCCATTGTTTCATCTTACCCTGTTCCGGAGACAGTTTGCTTCCTCTCGGATGTTGCCCTCGATGCTGCCACGGCCGACCCTCATGCCCAGGTTCTTCAGGACGGTGGTGGCAAACCTCTTCCTCTGTCTGAACTCGGAACCCCAGCTGGCAGAAAATATGTCTACAGAAGCAAAGGTATAATTATATATATATATGTCACACCTTGTATTGTTATATACCACTGAGAGGACACCATAATCTAGTGAGTCAGTGTACAGGCATTTGGTTAGCTCGAAATGTAAACTAGAAAGGCCGACATTTGCTTGAGAGCAAATACAGCATATTTCAGCCATCTCCCTCCCCATGCAACAATAGACTATTTCAAAATCACCCATTTGAAAAATCACTTTTACTAATGACGGTTTAACCCAAAAATGAATCTTACAAAATTCCCCCGTTCAAGAATGGACTCCAGTGCACCCTATGTGAATTTGCACAATAGACCAGTCCAGAAATACTCCCACTGAAACCTTGGCCTTTTGAATAAGAAACCAAATCCAAAATTGAATTTAGCAAAAAAGGTCCCAGTGCATGAAAAGGTATAATAGACCAGTCTAAAACCACTTCCACTAAAAATTGAATTTTGAATCATCACCCATCCAAACTGAATTTGAAAAAATCCCCCTTCTGTGTGCAAAAAAATGGACTCTTCCATGTAAAGTAGAGCAGTCCAAAAATACATCCGCTAAAATAGGACTTTGACATAATCACTGAAGTCCAAAAACTGGATTTTAAAAAAAGCCAATGGATTTTTTAAAAAAGCCCCCTCCATGCAAGAATGGACTCTTCCAGCACACCCATTTAAAATTGCAAACTAGACCAGTCCAAAAATAACCCTACTGAAAGACTTTGACAAACTAGAAGTCACCAAAGTCCAAAATATGAATTTAAAAAAAAAAACCCTCCGTGCGAGAATAGAATCTTCCAGCACACCTTCTGTAAAACTGCAAAATAGACCTGTCCAAAAATATACCCACTGAAAGACGGAAGTCATTCTTACACGGAAGCCTCCGTGTAAGAATGGACTGTTCCAGATGATACCGGGCTCGCTGATTGGCTGTCACCCCCCCCCCCCCTCTTTAGGATATAGATTCAGTTCAGGCTAAGTGATTGGTTACCTATCTAATTAGATTAAATAGACATATATGCCAGTAGGTGCAATCTGCAGCTGGGGTCAACGACCTTAAGGTCATTGACCCCTCTGGCTATTGGAAAATGACAGAAAAAAATCCCAAAATATATCATTTTGACGTAGTCTATGACAAAAATTATACATGTGTCATTTGAAAAAATATCTAGTGCACCATTTTACCAAAATTTAGGTCATTTGGTTTTAAAACCAGAGCAAAAGAGCCAAAAGTGTACTTTTTGGTCATAAAATGGCCAAATAATCGCAAAATTAAGCATTTTGTTGTACTGTATGCCTCAACTGTTAATGAATCCATGTGCGCAAATGTCTAGGGCACTCCTATACTAAATTTCAGGTCATCCGGTTCTAAAACCAAGGTACAGGAGTCAAAAGTGTCCTTTTTGGGTCAAAAAATAACCAAAAAATCGCAAAAATAAGCATTTCGTTATACTGTAGACCAAAAGTGGTATTGAATCTATATGGGGGAATAATCAAGGAACATCTGTGCCAAATTTCAGCTCATTCGGTTATAATACCAGGGTACAGGGCGCCCAAATATACAGTTTTGGTCTTAAGATGACCAAAAAACCTTAATAAAATCATTTTAAAGGCAGATATGAAAAAAAATGAAAAAAACCTTCTGGGGGTATTGGCCCATTCTACCCTTGTGCCAAATTAAAAGTCAATCGGTTTAGGAACAACAGAGATACCGTGTTCCGAAGATTTGACAGGAGAAAGAAAGAAGAAACATTACGAATACAATATATTTCACCATACCTATGGTATGGCTGAAATATAACTAACGTGGGTATACGACCTGTAACCCGTGTCACGTCTCATACCAATTTAATATTGCCATCTAGAGGACACTGCCATTCAGTGAGACAGCACGGAACAATTATACAGCGTACAATTTTCAGTCGGGGCACGATAGAACCGCTTTCCTGCCCTATTCAAGACAACTGCAAACGGACCCATGGCCCACCACTGTCCATAGAATGTCCCATAGTATACTACGACTTTTGTTGAGAAAGAAATATAGTAAATAGAACTTTACCTTTTCCGAAACCAAGCATCACATCAACCTGGTACATTGGTGCCTTCGACGCGAACAGCTCGGACCTGTCCACGAGCGCGTCCTTGACGGCAGTGTAGCCGTTCAGAACCACCACATCTTCCATCCCCATCCTGACGGTGAAGACGTCCCCGTACTGCCGCCTCCACGCCGTTAGTTTTAGTGGCGGTTCTCGGCCCAAGGCGAGGAGGTGCCCGAGAATAGGCACGCGTCCTGCTGGGTAAGGAGGCAGGTTTCGGGACCGCTTGAAGACGACACATGCCAGGAGGAAAGTCGCGCAGAAGACAATAAACGTCTGCAGGGTCAGCCCAGAAAACGGGAAAACCCATTGGACAGCACCGGCCATTTTCTCACAGATGCAGTGGGTGACCCAGTTAGATGAGACCCAGGCGACCTATGCCCTCAACTGTTTGCAGCGATCAGGTGAATCAGCAGGTGTGAGGAAGCCAGACGTGGCGCGACTTTTACTAGACTGGTATCATCATCAGCCGACTAGCCCTAACAAGGTTGGATGTATTTTCTGATGAAACGTCATGAATGGGTTAAAAACTCATGGAAAATGCAACCTCCGTTGATTAAAATACATTCGCTGGTCTCCCTCTACTGTTTACCAGGGATATGCAAACAATACGGTCATATTTACATTTTAGACGTCCCATTACCTACTCATGGGTGGGCGCGGATGCTTTGCAGTATGTTGTGTTAAAAGATTCGTCCAGTTGTAGGCATTGTAAGAATGCAACACTATGTTGGATTCCAATAAGGCAGGCCACGAACAACATTATGTGTGCTAATTTAACACCAAATAAGTTGGTAAATTTGCTGTTGTGTCGCCACACTTCAGTTGTTGTTGTGTACCTGTTATCTCGGCACTTATCAAAGCTGACCAACAGGTGACCCCTGCTTCTGTCGACAGAGTTACCCGGGGTTTGACCTGGTCACTCAGAGGCTATCGTTGAGGAACAGAACGTACTTTAAGAAACACTTGAAACGCTCCATCCACTTCTTAAGACTCTACAAATCATTCTTACAACAAGCAATCTTCTTTATATATACAGAACAAACGTAAATAGGTTGTGATGTTAGGTAGATTATAGGTTACACCGAAATCATTCCCACCTATCGGGGTCTAAAGGCGGTGACCATCTCCGTTTCATAGCCCTTGCACCACACATGTACAGTGCTACACAGTCGGACTATCACGTTTTAAGAGCCACGTTTTCTCTGAAAATGTCTATCGACAAGTATTGCCGCCCCGGCCCGGCAGTCTAACCATTGATTTAAAGGTGATGGCGCCGGCCTAAAATCATTAGAAGATGAGAGGAATTTAGAGGATGAGAGGAAAATACATGCAGCAAGGGAGGAAATTAGAGCAAGGGAGCAACTCGTTACGAGTTACCCAAAGTTTTAACATGTTCACTAGCTTGACAAGCCTGGCTAACATGATTTGATTGACATTATTGCACAACAATTGTACCGGGTGCAAAGTATGACATCCATTGATACATTGATAGGTATACCATGTAGGGGTTGTCACATGTTATAAAGAACTTATTATTTACTATTCTTGAATAGTAAGATAAATCCCGATATATAAGATGATAGCCTGGTGTACAGTGAGTTATGTATTTACACTCATAGCGAGCCTTGTAGACGAATAATCCATACATCGACGCAAAAGATAGTGGTAGTTTAGATTTTATTGGATTGTTACTGCACTGTGACTTTTGTGAATGAAAAAATATATACATGTGGTTCAATAGTTAACAAAGATCACAACACACATTCTATTCAACAAACTGCATGATAAAAAATATAACTTTCTCAAAGAATGAATTATCTATAATTAGTTTCTGCCCAGACTTTATACTGCATTTTTTTCATATCCCATACTGTAAAATGTCATTGTTTAAGGCAAAGTTTCATTGATAGTTTTCTTAAATTATAATTCAAAATTTCATTCATACTTTTCTAAAGTTTGTCTGAGTGTGTTGGTAATAATCATAGTACAATGCTAAACTTTCTTTGAACACAAAGGATCAGAATTTCCATGACCACCGTCCCTATAACGTATATTGATCAAATCGATATGGCGTAACTAGAACATAAGGACAAAAAATGGCAACTCGTTGGTAAAAAGCCAACAAGTCAGGATACATACTGGGATGGGATACTTTAAAACTTTGTTCCACTTGTACATATCATATATATATCAGATAGCAGCAAACTCGCACTAACATTACATGTCAAACCTAACTAGTCTTTCCACAAAAAGCTTTACAGTATAGCACTCATAAGTGGTGATGAAGAATTGAAGATGGTAGTAGAATTCATTCATAGAATTTCATTTGGCAAGTTTAAATATTTACATATTAAAGTAATAATGTGAAATAGTTACACGCAATTCAGCTATGGCTGCTAAGAGGTACAGTTATTTAGAATTCGAAATAAGCCATTTTTAAGGTTTAGCAATAACTAGGTCAAAAAAAGTCATCAAAGTTTTCCGACAATGTTACATTTGCTGTTTATGGCATTTGGATTGCCATCAAAAGTTGCTTATCAACTTCTAATGTTGCCTCATCATGTCAAAGTTCAAATGTCACGAAAGATGCCAAATGGCTGTCTTAAACATCTGACCGTTTCCAAAATCATATCCAATTGTTCGAATAACTGCTTCATGGAGTTCCTTCACAACTGTAGATCTTGTCCAAAGAAGTCTTGCAGACGTCTTGAAGTTTTCAGATGAAGTTGATCTGCATGGAGAGCTGGTCAGGACCTCCCACGTTCTGCACATTCAGGATATTCTACTGATGGACCGGAAACTTTCCTCTAGCTTTAACATATTAAGTTGTATAAGTAGGATACAAAGATCTGTTCCTATGGCTTGTAAAACATTTCCACATCATGTTAAAAGTTAGCATTAGAGCACTAAAGCAGCATCCTTGGCAAACTACAGATGCCCTAAGTAACTACATTCTGTTTAGAGCATATAGTAAATATAAAGCCTATGAATTCAGTAAAAGTTGAAAATAGACTCTTTTCACTGCTCCAATACAGTAACTATAATTCACTTTGTCTCCTTGGTAACAAAATTTCGTGGTCTGTAATTCACTTTGTCTTCTCGGTTTCTCAGTGATCTTCATGGTTTTGAGCTTGCCCAGAATGTCCTGAATGTCCTACAAACTGACCTCTGACCTACGCTACCATGACCTGTGACCCCTGTCATATAACCTGTGGCCCCTGCCCTATAACCTATGCTGCTGTGCCCTGATCTTCATTGTTTTCAGTTTGCCCAGAATGTCCTGAATGTCCAGAACGTCAAAGATCCTGATCAGGCGCTCCACGCCGGCCGCGGGCGTGGCCTGCAGCTCCTTCCACCTCGCCATGGCAACCCGCAGCTTGTCCGGGATTGGCGCGTGACGACCCATTCCTGCCAGAACCTCCAGGGCATCCTGGGAAAGAAATACTTGTTAAAAAAGAGTAACAGTCTGAACTCTGCTGTGAAGTTTTTCATTGATATACTTATCGACTACAAATTTACGGCTGTTTTATTTTCAAAGTTTTGCGTTGACAATTCCACCACTAACCAGGACCTAGTGTAAAAATGGGTAGCTAACCTCGGCTGAGGAGGTAAAAGGCAGTGGAAGGAGAGGGATGGGCTCCGCCTTCCAATACCGTGCACTAGACACAGTGAAAAGCAACCACCTGCCCACACACATGCCTCAAGTAAGCTATTGGTCAGCAGTAGTACTTTAAATTAGTTAACCTTTGTCTTTATCTCTATCATAGATTGTATAACACTGTCTCCTAGTCAAACAGTGGAACCCACCTTGGGTAGTCTGAGTTTGGGCAGTACTGTTGTGTAGACATCTTTAGTGGTGATAGAGGTTTGGACACACTGCACCATCTTCTGTAGCAGCAGTTCTGTGGAGGACAACAGAAACAATAAGGACTTCGAGGTTCGAAACCGGCTGTGTCACCGCTCTTGTGGCCCTAGGAAAGGCACTTTACACGGGTTTCCTCACCTCACTCTGGTGAAAAATGAGTACCTTAAGCTTCAGCGAGGGCCGTCCCTCGGATAGGAAGTAGATGAAGGTCCCATGTTTGGGGAGATCCACACCCAGGGCACGTAAAAGAACCTGCCACACTTATCGGAAAGAGTAAGGGTCCTTCCCAGTGTGAGTGGATGAAAACTTACAGGCTTTTGTACGTCCCACATACCATGCTTGAAGCCCTCAGCCTAATGAGGTTAAGCACATAATAACGAAGAAGAAGAAATGGGTACACTACTTGTCAAAAATTTAAAAGCCATTAATTGATTTTGATTAAATTCATTTGCACATAAAAATAAAGTACAGAAAGTAAGATTAGATAATACATAAATACAGTGCATCATCCATGTTCTCCATCGTATGAGAGATGGTCGATATTGTAGTTTAACTACTGGGAAAATGTCAAAGGTGAAAGGTGAACTCTGCAGATGACCTACCGTCCCTCTGTTCCGCCTTCTTCAGGTATCGCCCAATGGGGGTGACCTTCCCTCCGTCGCACACCACCGTGGGGGGTCTCATCAGCGGGTTTCCTGTCAGATTCAGCTCAACCTCTGGGAACAGTATGACATTTTAAGTGTCAAACAGAATATGTTGATCAAAGCTCTTTTCCATTAACTTACACAATTGCCAGATTTATATTGTAAATGCAGTTAGGTTTGCAGAGATTTAATTTCGCGGTAGCGGGAAAAAGGACTATTCGCGGTGGTTCAAAGTTTGCGGTAGCGCCATACAATTGCACTGTAGTCTCTTACTGCCATGGAAAAATGTTTGCGGTGAATTAGCAAACCACGAACATTATGGATCTTGATGGTTTTTAGTGTATATTTTAGTATGACCTTTGACCTCACTTCGTTACTTCAAACTTCAAGTCTGCATTTGTATATGAGTCTGATCTGTGTGTTATTAGACTGTTCCTGTTTGCAGATCTGTTTTTTGTATTATCTGTGCTTTCATCATTGAAAGCCCTGAAAGAGTAGCTCCACTAAAGGGCATCTTGATAAACTCAATAAACTCAAACTCAGCGATGAGTAAACAGTAATCCAGCTCTACTTGTTAGGAGAGTAAGACAGCTGTTAGCACCCCTCCACTCTATGTATCTTAGTATAGCCCAAACATGAATATTGAATAGGATGTGCTCTCCAGAAAGTGAGACCTGAAGTAATACGATCTCTTCTACCGGCCTGAAGTCGAGCACACATATCTGTACTCCGTACTAACACAACCCAGGAATAGATTGTTAGCCGTAACCTACAAGGTGAAACACTACCCACCTCTGGCCAGGTGTCCGAAGTTGTTGGGCAGTCGCTGCAGCTGGTTCCCCTGCAGCTGCAGGCTGCGCAGCTGCGGCAACTCACACAGGCTCTCCGGCACAAACATCAGCTGGTTATTGGCTAGGGACAGGTGCAGGAGGTTGGACATGGTTCCTGGGGAAAACAGACAGTTTATTAGGATCTCCTCAGAATACAGACTCCTATTTTGTACTAATTTGACAAAAGATAACGTAAAAAAGTGTCCATGGTTCCTGGGGGGGAAACAGTAAGGTTATAAGGATTTCTGCAGGAGTCTTCTTTGGTTAGCTCCAAGACATGTGGTTGCCTGCCGATATACTGAAATAATCTGTTCATTCTCTAATCTGTCCAAAATCCGATCCACTGATTTTTTTCTCTGACCAGTCCCAGAAACACAAACGGTTTTGTACTGGTGCAATTTCCTGGTCCCCACGCCCAATGGGATCTACAGTATTACAAATAAAGAGTGTCAGGAATAAAGCTTATCCTAATGTCCTACTGAGACTCACCCATAACAGTGGGGAGTGCCATGATGTTGTTGTTGTCCAGCACCAGTTCTGTCACATGCTGAAGCTCGGCGATCTCGTCCGGCAATGACTGCACACCTGGCCCACCTGACTGGTCAAAGGTCAGCAGCTGCAGGTTGGGAATGTAGCACACCTGGACAACACAGGTGGAGAATTAGCACACAGGTGTTCATAGGGACTTTATAGAATCAGTGGTAAAATTATCCATTGGCAGGCTATACTATTAGAGAATAATACTTAGTGAACTTTGGAACAGATATTTTTCCAAGCTTGCATACTGAACATAAATGTTTAAGGTTCCCATTGAAAGACAGAGTTTTTATTGTCTTCTGCATCCCCTCGGTAATTTTAACAGTGATTCGTTGACTTGAATTGAGAATACAAAATGTATATGCAGTTGAATGTGTACAGAAAACATTAAAACAAGCCCAACGTGTGAGGGCAATTCTATGAAGGTAACATAATGTAAATACATTGTAATCATAAAGACTGGGTTCCTTGAGTTTTAGGGTTAGGGTTATGGTCAGGATTCAAGAGTCTATGATACATGTGAGAGAACTCCATGAATTGGTTGTGGTCAAGAATTTTGTCAGGTTTTGATAAGGACAGAGTTACAACCAGCATTAAGACATACCTGTGTAGGGAAGTCCGTGAACTGGTTGTGGTTCAGACTGAGTTCCGTCAGGTTGTCCAACTTCTTGACCTCTACTGCGACCTTGGTAATGAGGTTACGGGACAGGCCAAGACGTTCCAGCTTCCTTAAGGTGCATATCTGGAGAATCCCAACAATGGCAAAAAAAAACACAGAAAAACTCCTCAGTTCAGTTCTTTCATGCTGAATCAATTTATTTTGTTGGTTATTCAGGATATTTCCTTGCAAACATTCAGCAAATGAGCAAGATGACAAGGGAGGAAAAATGGATTCTGTCTATATTCACTCCCTGAAACTGTGTGAATCAAAGTACAAATTTTCCCCCTCAGATTCAGTATTCAAATTGGTATCTATCAATGAAGGATAGACATCCAGGTAATAAGATAAGCAACTGGGTACAATTTGAGTCCAAATCCAACATCATCCATCATCCAGTTGCTTGAGCAATTTCTTTTTGGCTTCATGATTTATGATTTTGGAAGATCCAAAAATCATATTCATGGCCAGTTGCTTGAGTAACTACTCTTTGATGCAAATTGATACTAATCTCATCAGCACTATTTTCTTCAATCTAAGAACAAAGACATTAGATTGTCTTGCTCATTCACAAGTTGTTTGTGCTTACCTCCTTGGGTAGGTCCCTGAACTGGTTTCCGTTGAGAAGAAAAACTCGGAGTTTCCGTAGATGTGAGATCTCAGCTGGGACCTGGTCGACCTACAGGACACAGATACATCATATACACACAGACATAAATAACAACAAACTTGATGAATAGTAAAATATTCCGAGCGCCACACATGCCCCATGTGCCTATGAAAGACCAGGATGGGGAGAAGGATAAGGTATGTGGAAAATAGAAAACCCCTCACCCAACCTGCCCCTGTACTAGCTTTATGAATCTACAATCTTCACAAAAAGTAGAACTAAAGAGTAAACTAATTAGGAGTCTTTCTCTCACTTCTTGACTAATACAATTTCATAGCAAATTTTCTTTTAAAATGCATGTGGCATTGGTACAACTGTGTTAAAAAACCCAAACCCAAACTTGTTAAAAACAAATGATACTCAATGACATGTGTTTGGTAAAAATCTGTCAGTTGCATAATTTTTAGCTACACTTTGGTAGACATGAGTGACCTCTGACCTGGTTGTTGTTCATGCCCAGGTACTCCAGCTGGACCAGCACACAGAGGCAGTCTGGGAAGTCCTCCAGGGAGTTGCTGCTCAGCTCCAGCTGCTTGATGTGAACCAGGTTGGAGAACTCCGACCTGGGGAGGGAAAATTACCTCGTTACCAACATATAACATGGGGTAACCTATATCCGCGGGGTAACCTATATCCGTTGCTTTCAGAAATGGGTATTTAGGGATATCAAGTTGGCAGACGATAGTTTCAAACTACATTATTTTGAACATATTACAGTTTGAAACCATCGTCCGTCCAGTTGATATCCCTAAATACCATCTTGCTTAATACGACGGATATAGGTTACCCTGCGAATAAAGGTGAACAAGCGTTACAAGTAGTGTGTGACACTGCGTCTGCTGGGCAAAGAGATTGGGAGTTCGTATCATGGCTGTTTTGCTCAATCTACTAGAAAGGGTCACAGTTCTTTAGACACTGTTCATTGCACTTGTTGAAAAAAGCTGAGGGAATTTCCCAGGTGCAAGTTCAGTTCAGGTCATCCTCTGAGGGATGACACAAAGATTGCCACAGATTCCTGTCTTGCATGTCAGAGCAAAGCACGAAAGACCTTGACAGTAATGTACATTGTTGTATCACAAGCCAGATTGTCTCCTGCATCCCTCGTTGTCAGGCAGACTGAATCAGTGAATGACTTCAGGTGTATCTGAGCCTGACCACCCCCATGTAGCCTCACTTGGTAGCTCCCAAAGTTGAAAGGTCACGGGTTACCCATGATTCCTCGCCGCGCATGAGCATCAGTCTAATTTTTTGAGCGATACTGTAAACACCTCCTGTAGTTTCCAGCTCCGGTTTTTGGGGTCCCAGCGCGATTTTCGCGTTTTTTTGGACCCGGACACGACTTTCTTCGAAGACTTCGGTGGCTCGGCGATTTTCTAATTGTTTTTATGTTCAGTAAATCATCGTTTCAGTACCAAGGACAGTGTCATACACCGAAGTGTTGGTGGCCATTTGATGCTCATGTCAAATTCAATGTGCACTTCCTTGTCCCTATCATTTAGGGCTAACCTTCTGTAATAGCCCCAGACTAGTTGGGCAGCCCTGGCTGTGTGTGCTGAACAGCCAAACCAATAATAATAAACCGTGTCTGAGGAGAGCCACCCCTCAAGCACGTTAAAGAACCCGCCACACGTGCGAGGGTGCGGTATGAGTTATCCAAAAAACAGTACCTTGGCCGCACCTGGGGCAATTACTGTCGTATTGAGGTCACCTGAGTGGTGCCGAATGGCAGCTCGCTCCAGACACTTGCGACAGTCGTATTGAGGTCACCTGAGTGGCGCCGAATGGCAGCTCGCTCCAGACCCTTGCGATTTAGCCCCACCCATTGTAAGCTCCTTGCAATTCAGCCCCTGGCTGCAAAGAGTGAGTAGTCGGCCCACCCAATAACAATAACAATAATAACAATAAGAAGTAAATGACTCACGGCAGCTCAGGAATCCTGTTGCCCTCCAGCGAGAGCAGCTGCAGGTCGTACATGGAGCACATCCCCAGCGGCAGGTGGTCCATCTGGTTATGGTTCAGCCCAAACTGCTGAACACGCTTCAGGTTAGCGATCTCCACGGGGAGGGAGTCGATCTTGTTACCGGTCATCGCTACAATCTGAAACACAGAACAGGTTACTGAGTTTAGTAATCTGTAACACAACAAGACACGCTTCAGGTTAGCAATCTCCACAGGCAGGGAGTCGATCTTGTTACCAGTCATGGCGACGATCTGAAACACAGAACAGGTTACCATGGCAACAATCTGCAATACAGAACAGGTTACCATGGCTACAATCTGTAATACAGAACAGGTTACCATGGCTACAATCTGTAATACAGAACAGGTTACCATGGCTACAATCTGTAACACAGAACAAGACACGCTTCAGGTTAGCGATCTCCACGGGGAGGGAGTCGATCTTGTTACCAGTCATGGCGACGATCTGAAATACAGAACAGGTTACCATGGCTACAATATGTAATACAGAACAGGTTACCCTGGCTACAATCTGTAATACAGAACAGGTTAGCATGGCGACAATTTGTAATACAGAACAAGACACGCTTCAGGTTAGCGATCTCCACGGGAAGGGAGTCGATCTTGTTACCGGTCATGGCGACAATCTGTAACACAGAACAGGTTACCATGGCTACAATATGTAATACAGAACAGGTTACCATGGCTACAATCTGTAATACAGAACAGGTTATCATGGCGACAATCTGTAACACAGAACAGGTTACCATGGCGACAATCTGTAATGTAGAACAAGACACGCTTCAGGTTAGCGATCTCCACGGGGAGGGAGTCGCTCTTGTTACCGGTCATGGCGATGATCTGAAATACAGAACAGGTTACCATGGCTACAATCTGTAATACAGGACAAGACACGCTTCAGGTTAGCGATCTCCACGGGGAGGGAGTCGATCTTGTTACCGGTCATGGCCACAATCTAAAAACATAAGACATATAAATCAGTATCCAGTATGCAATTATACTGCTGCTGGGATCCCTGACAAGGGTAGGCAGCAGTCGGATAGTCTTGACACCTCGCTTCCATGCAGCTCTATCCAGCAGGCTCACCCCAGTTAGACCGCACATTTTGATGTCCCTCTTAACACAATTTCTATCTAGGATTTCCTTGGTGATGGAGTCAGAGAGGCAATCAGACATTCAGACATTCTTCATAGATACCAACTCTATGAGATCTTGTGTCAGGATACCTGGCCAAATAAGCAAACAATAACATGGTTTGAACTGAGCATCTAGTGGGTCAAGTCCTTGTAAGAGAAGCCACCAAAAATATCAGATCTGGTACTACAAAGAGAGTAACAAAATAAGCCGACCACAAACCTGGAGCTCAGTGAGTATACAGATGTCGTCCGGGATGTACTCGATGCTGTTGTTGCCGATGTACAGTTCCTTCAGATTCACCAGGCTGGCCATGTGCTCAGGTAGCGCCTTGAGACGGTTACT
Organism: Branchiostoma floridae; assembly: GCF_000003815.2. Classification (NCBI taxonomy): domain Eukaryota; kingdom Metazoa; phylum Chordata; class Leptocardii; order Amphioxiformes; family Branchiostomatidae; genus Branchiostoma; species Branchiostoma floridae. Next base: position 18,264,053 of record NC_049996.1, on the reverse strand, counting down.
GTCCAGTCCTAACGTCTCCAGACAGCTCAGCTCACAAATCTCATCAGGAAGGACCTAGATATGTAAGAACAGAAGAGAATATCAGCCTATATGTACCATTAACAGCCATGTGCTCAGGTAACGCCTTGAGACGGTTACTGTCGAGTCCTAACGTCTCAAGGCAGCTCAGCTCACTAATCTCATCAGGAAGAACCTACACATGTAAGAAGAGACGAAAATCTCAGCAGGGTAACTCTCTACTCTCTCTATATGTGATACATGTTACTGTCCTCGTAGCACCTTCAGTTCATTACTGTCCAATCCTAATGTTTCTAGGCAGCTAAGCATCTTAGTCTACATCTACCATAAACAATCATGTGTTCATGTGACACCTTGAGACAGTTACTATTCAGCCATTGTGTCTCCTGGCAGCTCAGCTCACCAATCTCATCTGGCAGGTCCTAGGATTATTAGCCTATAAAAGATAAAGCCTGCTGGCAAGCTGGCATCCAGCCTCAACATCTACATACAAGCATGTCTTACCCTCGCCTTATGGGGAACGACTGATGATAAACAGGATAGTGAGTGAGTGTGTCCTACCTCTAGGTGTTTGCTGCTGACCCTACCTCTAAATGGTTGCTGTTGAGTCCCAGGATGCGGAGTTCCTTCAGCCGGCCGATCTGCGGTGAGAGCGACTTCAGCTGGTTGTTAGACAGGGCCAGCTCCTCCAGACACTCCAGCCAGTACAGCTGCAGGGCAAAGGTCAATGATAGGTCAGGGCAAAGGTCAAGGACGGGTTAGGGGAAAGGTCAAGGACAGGTCAGGGAAAGGTCAATGACGGGTCATGGAAAAGGTCAAGGACGGGTTAGGGGAAGGTCAGGGACAGGTCAGGAAAAATGTCAAGGACAGGTCAGGGGAAAGGTCAAGGATGGGTTAGGGAAAGGTCAAAGGCAGGTCAGGGGAAAGGTCAAGGAAGGGTCATGGGTGAGGTCAAAGAGGGTCAGGAAAAATGTCAAGGACAGGTTAGAAAAAAGGTCAAGGACAGGTCAGGGAAAAGGACAGGTCAGGGAAAAAGATAAATCTCGAGTCATGCAAATGTCAACGATGATGCAAATTAATTGTCAACAATTTTCTCTCAACAGACCCAAAGTGTTTTCTGATTTACCTGTACAGGCAGGTACTGGATCTCGTTATCATTGAGCAGGAGTTATAGAAGTTATGAACTGATTTACCTGAACAGGCAGGTATTGGATCTCGTTATCGTTCAGCAGGAGTTATAGAAGTTATGAACTGATTTACCTGAACAGGCAGGTACTGGATCTCGTTATCGTTGAGCAGCAGCTCGCGCAGGTTGGAAAGATTCTCCATCTCCGCCGGCAGGTGCTTCAGTCCGTTCCCGGACAGGCCCAGCTTGATCAGCTCGTCCAGCTCACAGATGCCCTTCGGCACGCGCTCCAGTCTGGGGAACAGCAGGGGGAGACCATGTGAGAGCGACAATGGGAGACCATTTCAGAACAGCAACAAGATACCATTTTAGAAAAGCAGTGAGAGACCATCTCTGAACAACAGAGGGAGACCATGTTAGAAGAACAGTGGGAGACCATTTTAGAAAAGCAGGGCAAGACACTGTCAGAGCAGCAGTAGGAGACCATGTAAGAACAGCAGTGGGATATCATGTTAGAACAGCAGGTGGAGACCATTTCAGAACAGCAGGGAGAGACAAAGCTGATGTGTTACCCCGAAGGGTGGTTATACCGGCTATATAGATACAGATACAGACCGTGTCAGAACAGCAGTTGAAACCATGTTAGAGCAGACCATCTCAGAACAGCTGCAGGAGACCATGTCAGAATAACAGTGTGAGAACCATGTCAGAACAGCTGTGGGAAGCCATGTTAGAACACCAGTTAGAGACCCATGTAAGAACAGCAGTGAGATATCATGTGAGAAAGGCAGTGAGAAACCATGTTAGAACAGCAAAGTGAGATCGCATGTGTCATGAAAAGCATTTGAGAAGAAATGGTTTGCAAGCTGACAAGTTGCTTGATGCAAATGACCAGCTGAAATGTACCAGGTCCTGTGAAGTTGGTGTGTTATACCCAACATACCAGATGACTGAAACAGTACAGACTTTAACCCTGACCTGTTATTGTCCAGTCCCAGAATCTTCATCTTGGTGAGGCCCCTGATCCCAGCAGGAAGCGAGGTGATCTCGTTATCGTTCAGCCCCAGGACCTCCAGCTGCTGTAGGGAGCACACCTCGTCAGGCAGGGAACTCAGGTTGTTCCTATTGGCATAACTGCAGGGAGAGAGAGATGGGAATAGGTTATCGTTCAGACCCAGCACCTCTAACTGCTGCAGCGAGCACACCTCATCAGGCAGGGAACTCAGGCTGTTTCTGTTCGCATACCTGCAGAATTGGGAATAGTTATCTCCATCAAGTTTTTGAGGAGAGATGCTATGTAGAATCCCTACACCACTACATGTTAGAAAGAAAAACACTGTTGCTGGTCGCATACTTGGGGACGATGTGACCAAATGTGATATAGATGAGACTAATAGAAGCTCATTTAATATTTTTTGATCCGTGACTCTCTAAAACACTTACCTCCAAATTTTTGATGTCTGCTCAGTACATCTTGATCATACGCAGAGTCCTCCCCAAAGGATGGAATAAGGGAGGCCCTCCACTATACTCCTAGCCAGCTCCACTATACTACTTTTGAAATTCAGTGTGTTTCTTTCCTATTTTCTTGGTTAGTTTTGCTAAAATTAATGAAAATTCACAGATTTTGTGCCAAGCATTACTTTTCCAGTTGCCATTGTCTGCAAAAACCTGTGAATGGGCGATGATCAAATCAATAGTTGTTTTGCCACTTCACAACAAAGGAATCACTATAATATATTATACTTGTAGTATTTGACACCCTCTGTCATTGCAAAATGAATGCATTTTCATGAAAGTGCAAAGCGTTGGTGCAGGTTATTTTTTCCAGCCCCTCCACTATACTAAAAAATTCTGGGGAGAACCCTGATACGTGACTGATGAACATCTTTAACCTTTATGAATTATTGTGAGTGAAATTTTGCTTTTGTCACTGGTAGAGTGTTTGGCTCCGAAACCAAGAGGTACCGGGTCCGATATTCGCCATGCCACAGACATTGTGTCTATTCACCCAGAGCTGTGAACTTTATTTGAAATCTAAATTGTGATAAATGTACCCCACTACTTACAGCTGGTTGAGCTGTTTCAGGTTGCCGATGTCTCCCGGCAGCTCGGTGAGCTGGTTCCCGCTGACCTCCAGAACCTTCATGGCCTCCAGATGGAACATGGTGGGGGGGAGACTCGTCAGCTGGTTATCCTGGATGGCCAGCACCTAAAATACAGTATGATACATCATTAGCAAGTTGACAAAAAGAATGTAGTAGAGCACAATCTTACTGTAAATGTTTGTCATAGTATAACGGCCTAGATTCACTATTTATGGAATAAGCATTGTCCAAATGGTAAAGGAACCCCTTGCATCCCTGGTCGGAATTCCTCCTAGGAGTCGGAAACTCCAAACAACAAACCTGCATCTGCTGGGGCCGACTTACACGTGGCATACAGTTCTTGCCCCTGTGAGGCTTAGTGCGCCAGTAGACAAGAGGGTGGAGAAGGAAGTGCACACCCCTCCTTCACCTAAAAAGTCATGTGCAGGCCAGGCAGGCAGACAGGTCGCCTAGCCCACCGTCTGCCTACCATTGTCTTCCGAGACAGATGGATGCCAACAACAACTTATCCTTGAGTACTACCATCATTATACGGCCGTGTGGCGCGTTGGTACACCCGATCCCTCGATGTCGGAAGTTAAGCAACGTGCGGTCCGGACAGTTTTTGGATGGGAGTTCCCCAACCAAGGACAACCGGATTGCTGTAGCTTCAAGAAGCCTACCACGAAATCGTCTTCCGGGAGGGACATAAAACGGGGGTCCAGTACTCGAGGAGGTGCCTCCACCACGTTAAACAGCCTCATTACTCATAATTTGGGTAACTACTGGCTGGCAAAATACACCTGCCAAAAGGCAGAAGGATATCCCCTACTGACCTGGACCTTGTTGAGCCTCCTGATGTCCCGGGGGACGTGGGAGATTCCGTTGTTGCCGAGGAACAGACAGTTCAGCTCGTCCATGTTGAAGATGTCAGGCGGGATCTCAGTCAGCTCGCGGCCGTGGAGACTCAGACAGAACTTCCCACTGCCGCTGACGTACACCTGTGCAAGGAAACGGAACAAGTCATTATCCACGTCTTTAAATACAACATTTATCAAAGCAATGCATACGTATTAAGTATCCAGAATTTGCATCGGTGAAGATTAGACATCCCGGTAATAAGATATGCCAAAGAAAAGTTGCACAAGCAACTGGATATGGTTTGGGATTAAAATGGTCTGATGTTTCAGATAGCGTCCACTATCTTTCATCAGTAACACTGAAGAGAAATGGAAAAAATGTTGGGGGCACTGTAAGTGAAAACAGGAGCATGTAACTTTGTTTACAATTTCCTAATGATAGTAAAACAAGCTTTCCTATTATCTTTCGTCAAAGCTACCCTGTAGGACTGAGCAGTCACAACAGGTGTCAGTCCAGGTGTGTCACCTCAGGCCAAACTACCTCCAACAAGAAAACAGCCATCTCACATCCAATTACACACTTCACTTTCCAGTTGTAACAAGATTACATCACCATGGTAACCTGTAGCCATGGCGACAGAGCCTCACCTCGGCCTGGATGTCGTCTGGCTGGTCCAGCGAGGTGCTGCTCCCGCGGGACATGCTGATCAGTCGCACCTGGGTTGCCATGGTGACGGGTAGAACTACTACTGCTGACGTGCGGATGGAAACGTTGAGTTGTGATTGGTGGTCTCCTTGGTTACTGCATCAGGTGACTGCTGCAGCCATGGCTACATCTTACTGCATTTTCTGGAAATGGCAAAAAGAAAACAAAGTTTTATCACTAGCAATAAGGAAAAACTGCTTCTTTGGAAACACTTGTCAGGGTTCTCCCCAGATTTTTTTAGTATAGTGGAGGGGCTGGCAAGAATAACCTGAACCAACGCGCTGCACTTTCATGAAAATGGGTTCATTTTGCAATGACAGAGGGTGTCAAATACTACAAGTATAATGTATTATAGTGATTCCTTTGTTGTGAAGTGGCAAAACGACTATTGTTTTGATCATCGCCCATTCACAAGTTTTTGCAGACAAGGCCGACTGGAAAAGTGATGCCACTGGACACAAAAATCTGTGAATTTTCATTAATTCTAGCAAAACTAACCAAGAAAATAGGGAAGAAACACACTAAATTTCAATAGTAGTATAGTGGAGCTGGGCTAGGAGTATAGTGGAGGGCCTCCGTTATTCCATCCTCTGGGGAGAACTTTGCTTGTTATTGTAAATGTGTGTTCTAAATAAGAAGAACACAGTGTTAACAGTTATGATACAGTCTACTCTGTTGACAAGCAATAAGATATGGAATAATGGATGTAGAAAGGTTCTTTAGGCACAACCAATGAGTACTTACTTCCAACGTTTCAGTGTCTATCAGACACCATCATCAGGGTAAGAATGACTGGAGACTACTTCTAGCTGCAACTTCTAGCTGATGTAGGTGGTGCTGCAGCAGCAAGAATGCCGTCCCAAACGTGGCTCAGTTTGTATGCCCCCTCGTAAGTATTCATTGGTTGTGCCTAAAGAACCTTACTATATGAATAATTGCCAACCTGATGAAGTTATTTACGGAAATAAGACATAGAGTTCATTCAATTAAGACTGTCAGTCCTATTCACTGTAGCCTGATTTAATCACGCTTCCGTACAGCCCGCCCGACATTGTCAAAAGCTAAATCATCTAGAGCAGAACTTTCTGTGACAGTTACTAATGGCAAAATCTGTCTCCAGTTGGACTAACTTGACTCTGAGACAAGTTGTTCTGAAGTAATAGCTGCAGGGGTCACAGTTATCGACCTGTTTGACTGACAAACACAGCAACATGCCACATTAGGACAAAAGATCACCGACCAGGAAAGTTTAGAATTTCTTAATTATTGCTTTTTCCTGAATAAGCCTTTTGGTTGTTTTTACCTTACTTAGCATCAGCGAGATACATAAGTCATAATATATTATTTTTTGTATCACAGTTTCTACTTAACACAAAAGAAAATATTATGACATATCAGAGTTGTTACAAACATCAAGTAGCTGGGTACAATCTTTATGGACTTTCATGATGAAGATTGACTTAATTGCTACATCATATTATCAGAATTGAGATGTTCTGCTACATTTTATACTAAGAGAAACTTTGAATTCACATTGAATACTTTGTTGCGTCAAGTCTCTCATACCAGCACAACAAGAAGGGAAGAAAGACGTGTCTTGTTCTAGTTCCCCTCTTGAGCGTGCCCTTGTTATGGTTGAGGGGTGATACAGTGGGGAGTTGTTTGGATAACGCCGTGCTTGAGTCAATAGCAACACCAAACTGTACACAAACTGGGCAGAGAGGTGGCAGGTGGCGTACAGAAAGGGAAGACAAAAATACTCATAAGTTATGATTATCTAGTTAATACATTCCTCAAGAGAGTTATAAATGTTTTCATCAGCGTTTGTGTATCTGTCTGTCTGCGACTACAATAACTCAAGAATGCCTCTGATTGTCTTGATACTTGGTATGAGTCTTGATACTTGGTTCATGAGACATTATTGGATTTTATTAAAAAAAAACGTTTTCAGATTGAGAAACTTTGATGATGAATTTTCACAGATGTTGGAGTAAGGTATCGAATCTTGAGTCAACCCGTCGTCATGGAAGAATATTGGTACTTAAATGTGTTCGTAACAGGTTTAAATCATTTACTTAACATGCAACAGCATCAACATACAGTACAAATGTACTGTGTAACACTTTTCGCCATTATCAAAGCCAACCTAAATAATCAAATGTTAAGTTCAACTTTAAAAGTAACATTAACTTTTAACACTACAACATACAAGCTTTAGTTAGTAACCTGATATAGAGTGTGGATACTGAGGAAAAACAGTCCGCAGTTTAAAGATGATATCAGGTGGTTGTAATAACACGGTAGCTTGTGTCCCAAAGTTAGAAGGGAATTAGATTTCCAGCGAAAGTTTTTATTTCTGGCTATCTTTACTCTTGAACGATCATCTTCTATATCTGCATCTGCATAATATATCTCCCATACATGTATAAAAGCTTTGAAAACTCCCAAAGCAAGGAGCCTTAGGATTTTCTTAAAGCCGAGACCTTAATGCCCCAAGTCATATACAGTTGCAACTTAAGATTCTGTTTTCGTTGTTCTCATCATGGTTACTGTAAATGCAGAAATGTTTGCGGTGGCTTTATATTTGCGGTGGCCACTTCACCTCAAACTTAAAACCACCGTGAACGTTTATCCATTATAGTATGAGACTACAGTCAATGGCGCAACCGCGAACTTAAAATCACCGCGAACACTCAATTTTCCTGCTACCGCGCAATTAAATCCCCGCGAACTTAAATGCATTTACGGTATTAAATGCACCCTGGGTGATTTGCTACATGCTTTCGTACAAAATTGATTGAAGAAACAGCTAATCAAATTATTTCTGACTAATACAATTCTACTTATATTACACACAAGCTAGGCAACGATTGATGAGTTCTGTGTGTTTGGCTACATGATTATTGTTGCACTATGTCTTGGGAATAAAGTCCACTTGTTTTGATTATAATATCCATAGCTTCCCTTGGGAATTGAAGGTTTTGTGGACTCATTCTTTCAATCTGGAACTTTTCTATTTCCTCAGCTTATTATTTATTCATCTATCTAATGCCACAATAGCACACCTGGTTTCGTTCATTAGCAACAAATGAGCCTAACCAAGAAATAAATGAGCCCAGATTGCAACCTGATGACTTCGGGCCTCCCGCAAAGTCGGGCGAGGAAAATAACGAGTTGGTCTGCAAGGTTTTCACGCTTAAATCACATTTCTGCGTTCTTGTGAGCTTAGCATATCACTCCAGACGAACACTAGAGGGTAGATTTGCCCCGATCTAGGTGGATTTGTTACTACAAAGGCGGTGGGATTGTAGCAGTCAAACTAACCACTACCAGCGGGAAATGGCAACAAATTTGTAACATTGATATGGCGCGGATACTGATACCCACTACAGGGATTTTGCTGTAAGCAAACATTTCGTAGTCATGCAAACGTTTCGAGTTTGGCCTAAAGTTGCCCAAAAATGTAGAATTTAAGGTAAAGTGCACAGGTAACTTACCTGGAGTAGCGGTCTCCAACTCGCACGGCGTCCTGGGTCGAGTTAGCAACCAAGTCACGTGGTACAATTACACAGGCCGTACCATTCTTCTACATTTGAAGGGGGGCACAGAAAATTTGATGGATTAAGTTATAAAGGTTACATACCTCTTAGCCGTTTTTTGTGAGTATCTATGATGCAATTAAAAGATTCACATTCGGTATTTCTACCCAAACGATGTTTCTTTGACTGACATTAAAAAAAGTACTATTCATAGTGTCACATCTATTGGGCGAATCCACAATTATGTCTCCACTCACTGACGCCTCCTAGCGACATTGGTGCGAACCGCAACAAATCACCACCGTACAACAGTGTATATGCAGTTTCATCTTTTATTTCGCAGTCAAAATACATACAATTGAGAGACTTTTCATCATCTTAAACATGTTGCATCAAGTCTTATACTCTGAAAGTTATAAGTACCATTCACAACAATTTTGGAAACAGACAAACATAACATGCTGAAAGAATGGTACTTAACACATTGTCCTATAGCATAGTCTTGTCCAGTGCATTATCTTGTATGAGTAGCACTAAAATAACAATGCTTATCCAGAAAAAAAATGCTGCAAATCTTTTATGCAAAAATGCTCTCCCCATGGCATCTCCTTGTTCTACCTCTACATAGTTTGTAGACATATTCTCATTGTTCATGAAATAACTCTTCATTCTACAGCACATACATGTATTTACATACAGACAAGTACACACCACCAAGGATGTAGACATATCCTTCTTCTCTCCTATGTTTCATACTTTTATTAATATATCATATCCAGAAAACTGGCATGGATGGAAGTACAATCAATTGAAAAAAAGAACAATCATTTATTGCACCTTCATGCCTCAAAAGGGCATATGACAGATTCTTATGACAGCAAATTCAAATGAACAATATCTTAAATGTGTTCAAGAAAAAAGACTACTTAGGGTTCAGTTTGTTCAATTCAGTAGTTCAAATCTTAGGCCAATATGGGCCCAAAAGTGTCCTAAAACAATAGCTTTCATGGGTAAGCTATGATGAAAACACCCATACAGATTTTGGATGAAACACAGACAGGGTCAGGGTTTGTGGGTGAACTGGGATGACACCCAGGCCAGGCCCCACTTCAGGTTGGTCAACATGAACTTGAGCGCCTTCGTCCACTGCTCTTCTGAGTTGAACTGGATTCTGGGATAAGGAAAAAGAACAGCGTCAGTCTGAAGAATGTTACAGCACAAACCGCATAGAAACGTCCATCCAATATTTTAAGAAAAGAAAGTAGTTTGGGTATTTTTAAAATAATTCTGATATCAACTGCTGGTGTGTTACGCCTTAGTGCGGTTATACATGTAGATACATATACAGATCAAAAAGCCTATTTCCACAAAGTTTAGTCGTTCATTTATTTCTATTTCATCAAGCCGTGGCATAGTGCTGCTTTTCAGTGGAGCCTTTTGTTGTTGCAAAACAATACAAAGTATGACTGTAGCTTTTGTCAACCTTAGATCAAGATTAAGTAGATGTTTTCTATGGATATCTACCTTGAATTAAGGTACCCCCTGGCTCTGGTTATCCGGCTAAGAACTTTTGAGGATGTCTTAAAATGCTTCTTTTCTATGGCTCTTGATATTTTTTCTCTGAGTACCTTGTTAAAAGGCAATGATTTACGCAAAATCTTACGCCCATTTTTACACCTTGAAGCTTTCGAAGGTGAAAGACTTACTTGATAGAGTAGGAGCCGCCTGAGCCTCCTGTGTCTTCTATCTTCCCATTAGCCATCCTGCAGGGACAAGGTACACACCTGGGTTAACCCTTGATCTGCTAAGGGTGCCACAATGGTACAACCACCATGGTACTGAGTAGTTAGCAAGAGGTATGGTGAACAGCATACCAGAGAACACTGTCAACAAGACTGCAACTGTTCCCAGTGGCATGGAAGTTGGAGGAGTGACAACAGACTGGGATGTAACTAGTAACTGTCTAAATACACAAGAATTTTGCTGACCATTGGGCATCAAGTGCTACAAACATTACTTATTCTACCTTAGTACTCTACATGACAAATTTGACTATCCTTCACCTATAAGGTAGACAGAACCCAGTGTCTCCTCTCCTTACCTATAAGGTAGACAGAACCCAGTGTCTCCTCTCCTTACCTATAAGGTAGACAGAACCCAGTGTCTCCCCTCCTTACCTATAAGGTAGACAGAACCCAGTGTCTCCCCTCTCCACTCTTTCCTTAAACTGCTGCAGACAGTCCAGGAATGCCACCATGGCCTGGTCAAACTTGGTGTCCCAGAAGAATCGGAAACCACCAGAACCGTACCTGATGGGAAAGGAAAATATTTACTGCAAATGCATTTAAGTCGGTGCGGATTCAATTTCGCGGTAGCGGGAAAATGGAGTGTGTTACTGTAAATGCAGCAATGTTCGCGGTGGTTCTAAGTTCGTGGTACATTGGCAACGCGAAAACCACAAACATAAAACCTTAAGTTTGTAAATATTTCTGCATTTACAGTAGCCGTGGATTTTGTACCTGTATACTGCCCCTAGGGCCGATCAGCTATGGGACTAATGGACAGATGTATAGCTCGCATAACTGCCCTCTTTTGACCCATTGCTGATGTCACACATCCATTCAGGTCATGTGACATTGGGCTTTGGGTCATTTCAACTTGAGGAGGGTCAAAGAACTGATCGAAAGCTTGTTGGTAAGCACTTTTTTGAGTACAGAAATGAGTATTACAATAGCTGAAATAAAACCTGTGTATCATAATGATATGAAGTTGCTTTTATCAGGAAAGACAGGGAAGACTTTCATCAATTGACTTTCTTGCTCTGGGACATAAGACATCTTAAGATTAGATTTTAGATGCTTGTTAAAGACGCTTGTTACTCACAGCGGAAGCTCCTTAGACTTGTCTGTGAGAGACTCCAGAAAGGAGTGGTTCCCATAGGGGACCAGACGGTATCTGAAACAGAAAATGATACTTTCAGTTTATTGTTTATCTTCATACACCACATAACACTACTGGAGATGTGAATAAAACAAACAATGTTTAGCATTTCTTTCACAACTGGGTTTTCACACTGTACTTTTGAGGGACTCGCTAACAAGAACAAGTTAACAGTGCAGAAGAAGACCAACCCATAGGATTTTACCATGGTCATTACTGACTGAAGGGGGCCATACGTCTACTGTGATTCGTACCTGTGTTTTTACTGTGTAATTTTGATGGAGTAGCCAACAAAGTTAACACCTGTTAGGCTCAACTTGGAGAGTGCTGGCAGGGATTATCTCAGTCTTACCCTGTATATAAAATCTTAACACTATTTTACATGGCCCTTAACCATGGGGTCATGACCCCTGACCTTTCAAACTTGAGGTTCATCTTCTTGGCGAGCGCGTGCAGCAGCAGCACGGTCTGACCCCAGGCCGCGTTGATCTCGCTCCACTCCACGGGCACGCTGGGAAGGCGTCCCAGCCGGAAGTTGTTGATGGTGCCAAAATGGCCGCTGTGCCTGTCGAAGAAAAAACACAGTTAATGTTAGGTCTAACTTAGACATTGTTTTACAAGTGAAGAACCAGTGATGTCATCATCACCATCATCAGCATCACAAGAATGATGATTCAAAGTGTTATTAAGGATGAAATACACTTCTTTTTTTGGGCATAATTCATGAAATGAGAAACCATAAGTCAATGGTACATGCGTGATACTGAGCTGGCAGCAAAGGGCCAAATTTCAACACATTATGGATGCTGAGAGTACTGAGATAGAATAGGGTAGATTATTGGATCAACATGATACATGGATCTTGTTATTTTGCATGATTTAACAAAAAAGTTGTAAAAACACATGACTGAAATGGTGCTCAGGAACCAAAAGTAAGCAAAGTAATATTTACCATATATGGAATGTAGCGTTGAAGACGTTTGTCTTGCGGAGCTTGTCCAGCTGGTACTGTGCGTAGCGGAGCTGGTTATCGACGCTGCGCTGATCGTCCTCGAGCTCCAGCAGCTGACGCTTGTACTCGCCGTACTCCTGCCAGTACCTGCTTACGGAACATGGCAAGGTCATGGCAAGGTCAGGGTGAGTGTAACATGATACCTGCTTACAGAACATGGCAAGGTCACGGTAAGGTTGGGGTTAGTGTAGCATGATGCCTGCTTACTGAACACAGCAAGGTCATGGAGCGTAACCTGATACCTGGCAGCCATGATAATGGAATACAGAGAACAGAGTTTCTAAAATTATTATATCATCTTTTGCTGCTTTGAATGAGTAAGTATAGAGGATCTGATTGCTAGTTGAGTAACTTTGTGTTGTCTGTGAGTTTCCATACATGTACGTACATTGTCCTGTAACCATTTAATTACATGTGAAGTCAATAGAAATTCTGCCTACAGAAATGAAGGAGTTAATGTATTGCATTTTGTCCCTTTTCACCCCAAACTCACTTCTCCTCCTCCTGGTCCAGCCTTTCTGATTCCGCCGTTTCCACGACGACCTCCCGCGCAATGTCGGAGCGCTCCGTCTCCACCTGCTCCAGAACCCGCATCAACTCCTTCTCCTCGGCCTTCAGCTGGAGAACACACAACACTTTACAATGTGCTTTGTTTAATACATGTATATAGCATACCATGGTAAATCCGCAAACTGTAGCATTTTGTTTTGTGAATGTTTTGTTATGTATCTCGGATCAAACTGTCTATCATAGAAGAACTGTGAAGTCTGGAAATCAGGTGCAACAACAGAAATTGTTCCCAACAAGATCCTCACTCTGGATGCAAAACACAGTCCTTTGATCAACCAGTTCAAAGGGAAGCCATGTAGGTGACATTGAAGTGTTAGATGCAGTATCTATTGTCTTTCATGCTGGGCTACTGTTTCCTGCTTTTGTCTGGAAATTTCTAATAAAAACTAGATGCTGTGAAGTTGAGGAATGCACGAACTCACAGCTCCAGGATTTAAGGGCTCTGTAGTCTGATTGATTATGTTGTCTTAAATTAGTCTGTATCCATTGTATTTTTATGATGTCGGGCGAGAGCTAGCCAAGGTTCTATAACCTGTTCCCTCACCCCTTCCATTTGAGTGGTGAATTTTAACAAACTAACAAAGCTCAGTACTAGAGCCTGACCTTGTTGAGCTGTGCCTGGAGCTGCTGTCATTTCAAGCTTATCAAAATGAATTTTCAATAGTTTTATGTCACAAAGTTCAGATTTTTGGGACGTATGAGCTAATATTTTTTTGCTGTCCCAACAAGCAAGTTTCCATCCTGGGGTGGAGGGATGGGTCCTGGAGACAGCCCTGTGCTACAGTACCATGACAGGGCTCGAAATACTTTTTTCTGCATACCTGCACTGGAGCAGGTAACACTGAAAATTACCTGCACCAGACAAATTTTACCTGCACCACTCTGAATTTTATGAAGTATGGACCATACTAAAATTGTTCAGGAGCCATTGCTATACTTTATAGGTGGTAACAGTCAATGCAGCTAATAACAATCTACTTGTATATACAGCTACATCATAGGACATTTATGTATAAAACCCAGTACATGAACCAGTGCAGCTTAGGTGCAGGTAGACACCAGAAATACCTGCACAGCTCCAATTTTACCTACACTAACCTGCATATGCAGGTATTATTTCGAGCCCTGCATGACCTCAATGAAAAACGGCCTGCAGGCCAATTTGAGCTTCTCATGAATAAACAAAGGTTCAGAGAAACAAACCTTGTTGAGCTGTGCCTGAAGCTGCTGCTCCTCGGTACTGTGGTCCTCTGTCAGCTTCAGCTTCTCAAGGAACTCCCTGGGAATACAGGAACGGGATTGGTCAGTTCACAGGCTGGTTCTGATGTTTATTTTCCAATGGGAATCAAAACATATTGTTTCTGCTAGTGTGTTCTTTCTGCTTCTGTCACAAAGCAGTCAGTGCTTAGAACTGCCACTCTGCCAGGGACATCAACATATTTGCTCTTCAAGCGAATTTGAACGAAATATTAGCTATTACAGCAAATAAGAACAGGTTTGTAATTATGCATATAGCAAAATCTGTAGAGTTTGGCAATAGAATTAGCAAAATAATGAGAGACACAATAAAGAAATACAAACATGTGTTTGATGGCTTCTTAGATATAAAAACTTTACTTAAAATGTCTCAGAACCAAGGGAATAAATATGTGAGGCCTCAACACTTACCTGTAGTCCTTACACTCGTCCTCTATTATTCTGAGTTGCTGGTCCAGCTGATCTAGCAGGGTGTCTGTACACTCCTGGGGTGGGCAGGAAACAGGGTTAGTTATTGCAGGGTACAACACAAGGAGCCAATATACAGTGTATAGCATAAGTCTACTTGAACCTACTTTAGCCATTTACCACCAGATTAATTTTGTATTGGATACTTTGATTAGTATACAAGGCTTTGAAGTGCAGGTGTGGTATATGGATGAAAGCTGTTAACATGATATCTATTACATACGCCTTCCAGCTCCTGACTGCGGAGGCACTACAGTTTCAACGGTTCAGGTAAATTCAGGTAAATACATGTAAGTCACCACACAATATACAACATCACACGTTTGTGTTCCTGTTACAGCACCTGCAAACAGTGCAAAAGCATTGACTGTTTCCAAAATCATATCCAGTTGCTTTAGTAACTGCTACATTGATATTTGGTGACTGTGTCTTAAAACCTGGATGTCCAACCTTCATTGCAAACTTTTTTCTGCTGCCTTTCGCCATAATAAATTTAGTGGAAAAGCTTATCTTAGCAAGCTAAAGGTTAAACACCAACTTCACGTGTATACAGGAGATGACAACATCAGATCATTGGAAGAGCCCACCTCACACAGGGGGTGGTCCACGTCAGTCTGTCCCGACATGATGTCAAACAGGTGGCTGGTGACCTTTAACCTATGACTGGGGTTGTCTCTGCCATCAGCATCGATCAGGGTGAACCCACTGCCGCTCTCCACTGAGGTCAACCTGGGTCAGATATCAGAAGGTCAATCCGGGTCAAACATTAGAAGGTCAATCTAAGTCAAACATATGCATTGTAGATTTTTTTACCAAATGTTATAATTGAAAGCTGAGGAAGACCATGAGATACCATTGCTCAAATACTGGGTGGGTGCATATGTACCTTGGTGCACCCAAATATTTTTGTAGGTTTGCGTATGTTAGATACCAAAGGACAGTAGTACACACTGGATCATAATCTTAAGATTATGATCATAATCTTAAGATTATGATTCAGTGTATACTACTGTCAATTGACATCTAAGTGTTAGAAAGATAATAAAATGTCATGATAGTACATAAGAATTTTAAATTGGAATTTGGGTTCATCCATATTGTCAACACTCCAAAACTGTGTACACTTTTTTTTTATTACTTTTTTTACATGGTGCATCAGTGCACCTAATCAGAAAGATGAATTTCGAGCCCTAGATACGTTCAAAAACTCTGCTATGTCATATTTTCTTTGGGTTGTAGAACAATTAACTTCTGATCAGGTTATAGTGCAGTTACCTTGCAGCAGGTATGAGTTTCCTGATGACCCCGTCCTCCCGAGTCTCCTCAAACCTGACATCCTGTCTCCCCCTCTCCTCCTTCCTGCCCCCCTCCCCCTCCTCTCCGGCCACCAGGGGTGCTGTCAGCTCGTCAAGGGTGCCCTGGTCCAGAGCTGTGAGAGAGGCGTCTAGTCTGGAGATTTAAAAAGGAGATTATTGATTAGATTGGAGATTTTGTAAGAGGCAAGACAACAACATCTGAGCCCTTCCCTCCTCTTTCCTGCCCCCCTCCCCCTCCTCTCCTGCCACCAGGGGCGCGGTCAGCTCATCAAGAGTGCCCTGGTCCAGCGCCGTGAGAGAGGCGTCTAGTCTGGAGATTTAAAAAGGAGATTATTGATTAGATTGGAGATTTTGTAAGAGGCAAGACAACAACATCTGAGCCCTTCCCTCCTCTTTCCTGCCCCCCTCCCCCTCCTCTCCTGCCACCAGGGGCGCGGTCAGCTCATCAAGGGTTCCCTGGTCCAGCGCCGTGAGAGAGGCGTCTAGTCTGGAGATTTAAAAAAGAGACAACAAAATCTTAGCTCTCCCGTCTTCTTTCCTGCCCCCCCTCCCTCTCTTTTTCCCGGACACCAGCGGTGCTGTCAGCTCGTCAAGGGTGCCCTGGTCCAACGCCGTGAGAGAGGCGTCTAGTCTGGAGGTTTAAAAAGGAGATTATTGATTAGATTGGAGATTTTGTAAGAGGTAAGACAACAACATCTGAACCCTTCCCTCCTCCTTCCTGCCCCCCTCCCCCTCCTCTCCAGCCACCAGGGGTGCTGTCAGCTCATCAAGAGTGCCCTGGTCCAGCGCTGTGAGAGAGGCGTCTAGTCTGGAGATTTAAAAACAGATGATGTGAGAGTTGTAACGAAATGTTAGCTCTCCCCTCCTCTTTCCTGGCAGCCCCCCCCCCCCTCTTTTCTCTGGCCACAAGCGGTGCTGTCAGCTCGTCAATCATTCCCTGGTCCAACGCTGTGAGAGAGGCGTCTAGTCTGGAGATTTAAAAACAGATGATGTAGAGACAAGACAACAACATCTTAGCTCTCAAATCACCCTCCCTCCCCTTTGGATACCAGCAGTGCTGTCAGATCGTCGAGCGTGCCCTGGTCAAGAGCTGTGAGTGATGCATCTAGTCTGGCGATTATGTAAGAAAAGAGACAACAACATCTGTGTCCTCTACTCCTCCTTACATGGGGTGCCATAACTTCAGATGTACTATTGTAACAGTGGTGTTCAAGGACTGCTAAACCGAAGACGCCTAACGGCTTAAGCCTTTTGGCCGAACGGTTTGCACGTTCGATTTGTGATCCGGCTGCCCGGGTTCGGCGCGGGTTCGAATCCCGGGAGTCGGGGTGTTGTTTCTTTCTGTTCTTACTCGCCCCTGCCAATTTCTACAATGGTTCCCACGCCGGCCCTGTGAGTAACAGGCTAGTATGTGCCACACAGGGATGTCGATCTCGGAGATTCGAGGACGAATCTTGAAAAGAAAAGGGGGAGTAGTGTAACAGTGGTGTTCAAGGACTGCTAAACCGAAGACGCCTAACGGCTTAAGCCTTTTGGCCGAACGGTTTGCACGTTCGATTTGTGATCCGGCTGCCCGGGTTCGGCGCGGGTTCGAATCCCGGGAGTCGGGGTGTTGTTTCTTTCTGTTCTTACTCGCCCCTGCCAATTTCTACACTATAACCCCGTTGACCGATGATGATGATAACAATATAACGTTACATTATAATTTATAGATGGATTTCTAGGAAGTCATGGAAGTCTTCATCAAGCTAGAATTACGGCTTACAAATGACATAAACGTAAACCTTATCATGTATAGGCCCATTTGCTAAATATAATTTGAGTGTAAAGGAATATCATAAATTTGTTCTCATATCATAAGGTTGTCAGCCAAATGAAAACACTGTTGTCTGCAATGTAATTTTCCATAGGATGATACTGAAGACTAATACTCACTAGAATGTATCTACATTGTAGAATTGACACATTGAGAACCTACCTGAGGGGCTGCCCGCATCTCTGGCACACGAAGCTGACCGGGGCGGCGGCTCCTCCACCTGCGGCCCCCGGGGCGGGGCTCTCCGTCCCGCCGACTGTCTGTCCCCCGGCCGCCCCTGTGCCCGGTCCCGCCGCCGTCTGGCTAGCTGCAGCCGGGGCTGTGAGGTTCTCTGCTGTCGGTGGCTGTGCTGTAGCCATGACTGTCGTCTGATTTCTGTCAGTCTTACGGTATAGCCGAGAGATGGCTTGTCATGATCCGTAAGTGTCTGATGAGATCACAGTTTCGTTACGGTCGCCCCCCTCCCCACAGTAGTGCAGGGAAATCCAAACAAATCCGTCGGATCAACTCCAGTTTTCCTGTCAACTGTTTAAAAATTGACACTGAAGGTAGAAGATGATGGAGATCTGACCGTGGTGGCGGTAAAAACGCTACATATACGGTAAAAGGGCAATCAAAGTTTGTTTTTACCGCACAAATTTTCCTTTCTCAAGTTTCAGGACTGCAGTTTTGAGACTGCTCAATTTTAGGGTGTAAATGGAATTTTCCAAGAACATGGATTTCATTCAAACTAGACTTCCACGTCAACTTGCTGCTTAATAAACGGTAGTGAAGAAGAATACAATTTTACTTAAACTTTTGGGCATTTGGGTGTCGAAAGATTACGTCCACTTATACATAAAATTATAGTTAACGTAAATCAAAGATTATGGTAAACTCCATTCACACTCCTATCGCGGGTGAATATGGGTAATGGCCATAAATAGTGACCTTGCATAATTTCCGACGGCCATGTGCGTTATGACTCGTCCTGAAAATTTCATTCATATTTCTTAAAGTACAGCAAGAACACCGTAGATTCATCGAAGACGCAGCGAAGTTCCTTGCAGGAACGTCTTAAATCCGCACTACTTTCCTGACGCATCACGTCAGCGGACTAATTTCAAATTCAAGAGGTCAAAAGCAGGTCAAGGAATGTTTGTGTTGTGTCGTGGTTTGTCCGGTCAGGTGAGATCCACAGGTGAGAAATTGTGACTTTTCAGTACTTTTTGAATTCCTTAAGATAAAAACAATGTCTTAGAAAGGGCAGTGTTGTCACTGGAAGGCTAACTTTCCCGCCAGATTCAAAACCGTACTCTAGAAACCAGGTAGAAGTGACGTCTGCAAACGTAGCAACGGAAAACATGGCATGGTCGAAACTATCATCAGTTCAAAGTTTAAACCTTCCCCTTTGCTTACATAACGTTACTAGAACTCGGTCTTCTGATCCTCTGTACTTTGTACCAACTTGGTACCGAAATCTCTGGGGTTAATGACCCCACCCTGGCAACTATCAGGCCAGCTGTAGTAGATGCTAGGTAAAATTAATTTATATTGGTAGAAAATTGTCATCGGTGTCAAGTCTAAATGTTTACCTTTGTTTATATAACGCCATATGGTTATCCGATCACCTGTAGCACTTACCAACTTGGTACCTTTTGGGATCGGTGGCGCAGCGGCAACGCGTTGGGCTCAGGCCCGAAACTGGTCCCGAGTTCGAACCCTACCGTGTCACCAATCTTGTGTCCTTGGAAAGGCACTTTACACGACTTTCCCCACTTTACTCAGATGAAAATGAGTACCTAGCTTTGGCTAGGGATGTTCCTCAGATAAGACGTTAAATAAAGACTGTGCTACAATCAATAAGAAAATGATCGGAAGAAAGAAAGAAAGGATGGTAGGTAGTCTGTATACACGTGTTTTCGCTGGCTGCGGTAAATGTCTGTCAGTGTCAGGCCAACTTAGGAGTAATCTATATAAAGTTCAAAGGACTTGAGCATCAGTTGTAATATGACACTAATTTAAATTGGAACTGGAAGCGAAAGAAGGGTATCATTAGCTAATAGTAATAATGAATCAGCCTATTCAGAAACAGGAAGCACAGAAAAACAATATAAACTGTACTAGGAGTAGGATGAAGGGCATTTCAAAATCTTACAGAAAACCTTACAAAAGTACAAAATAAACGACCTACTACTAGTACTAACAGTGACATGGCGTATGGAGTTGATTGCTATACTCGACAATAAAGCAAACACAGTATTGTAAATGAAGTTGTAAGGCAGACTTCAAATTCACAGTTAGTTTGCAGTGAGCTCATAAAACTCTATTTGTTGATTCACCTTACTGGCTAGAGAAAGGTTTTTTCTACTAAAATTCTAGGGAACCAAGCTTAAGTATAAGAGTCCTGGTAGTAAATGGGATAGCACCCAGGCTACCACTTAGTACCAGTACTTTAAAAGTTGCAGTACCAGTTTTGTATGACGCACATACTATAACACGTCACTGCTGTCAGTTGATACTAATTACTCCAGGTGATGCTACAACATTGTACAGGTGGCTACTGGTATGTGGTAACACATGTCACTCAAGTTTTTATATCAAGATTTAAATCTTTTGTATGATTTATACTGTATGATATATATATATATGTCAGTCAACAGTCACCAACTGCAAACAGAGCTCCAAACGATCGTATAGTACTCAGTAATTACGGTAAAATGTGAAATGTTTACAGGGTTTTAATTTAATTTTGGGGAGAAAGTAGTGTTGACAGTACTAGTTCAACTGCCATACAGGGTTTTACAAAGGTGGTTTTGAGTCGTGGCAAGGAGGTGACTGTGAAATTACTAATATGAAACCACCAGGATATCATTTCCCCTTTTGTAGTTGTGTGTTCAAATTTTGTATCTGCTCATGGCCACAATCTGTATCTTACACTTACAGATCTGTACAACTCTATCCTTGGTTTGACTTTCAAACTTACTGTCCTGTAACTTACCGTGTCAGCCATGTGCTCAGGTGGATTACCCAATGTACAGCATTAATGGATAATGAAGTCCCTATGGTACTACTACTAGTGAATTACAGACTCATTAGGACAGGACTGCCTGGTGCTCAGCTCCTTTCTTGTTCTTACTAGTACTTCCATCTAGGCTGTTTTAAGACAATTCTTAACCCTCAATATTACAACACTACAACTAGATACAAGTTATGATATTATAAGGGAATACTGGTACCTTCTGTCTTTCAAAGAAGCTATTATGAACAAGGTATATGTGTCCAATTGGGACTGACAAAAAGTAACACATCAAATTTTCTTGATTTTCATATCTTTCTTCTAGATGGTGATCTTTTCCCCTAGACCAGAAAAGTGATCATTTTTTTTTCTGTTGACTTTTCTGTTTGATTCCACTGTTTTATTAGTGTTAGATCTACTTGTGTTAGGTATCATTTTAGCATGAATTTTTATCTATAATATGCTTATTAATAAGCTTTTCTGTTTTTCCCAACCAAGAACAACTATAACTTAATCAACTGCTTTCACTTTCAGTTTCCCCATTACATCACATAACGTTAGATTAGAGATTGCCAGGATTGGCTTGGTCTTTCCCTCAGTTACAGTTGACGTCATGGGGAATTTCCAATTAGGACATCCTATTAATATTGTAATGTGTATGAGGGGGATCTGTCATGAAATATTCAGATAAAACTAATTATTACAATTAGACATCTAAATCTATACTGACTTTAATATCAAGATCTTACATTTCTTAAAACTCTTTAAGACACTAAAATAGCCGTAAGTAGCAATAAGCTTCAAAATATTTTTAAATGATCACGCAAACAGATTAGATAACAACCTATCACCTCCCCCTCATGTAGAAGTGGTACAGTCCATTCATTCCCATCATCATCTGCAGCTGACAGACTACATATAAAAGGTGGATATTCTGTAGACTGGCATACTCTTCAGGTGAATAACACTTGTAGTTGTGCAAGTTGTTCAGGAAAGACCTGCATTCTTTTATTCACAGGTGAGTTTCCAGTAGTGCTGTTAACTAGTCTCTCCTGATTTGATTCTTCTTGAATTATTTAAGGCATTACAGGACCAGGCATATGTGTACATGTGGAGGATATGGAAGGTTTACTTTTTGGGGCCCGTGTTGTCTGGCAACCCAAAGGGCTGAATAGGAATGTGTGGAGAATTGGGCAGATGTATCGGGAGCAGTAGCAGCTAGATGTTTCACTGTTAAAGGAAGTTGGGGTACTGTGTAACGTGTATTTAAGCTATAAGGTTTTGTTGTATATTTGTATTGATAGTAACTGTTATGGCGTGAATGAATAGTAGAAAGTGAAAGTGGTTGCAGGGTTGGACAAGTCCACTAGTCCGATTGTCCCGGACAAGTGAAAGTGCCTATCATGCTTGTGCATGTGCAACCCCTTCCCACTAAATCCTTGCCAGTTGCATGTGCTGAGGCTTTTGTTGTTGTTTTTCTCCAGTTTATTGTCAAGTAAAGAGGCACAAAAACCTCTGAAATGGTCTTAGTTATCAGACTAATCCCGTAATTTATTAGTGAACCCGCAAAAAATATGGCATTGAAATTTTGGGCAAGTGAAAAGTTGGTTTGGTGAATTTTCAATGTACTTGCCCGATAGGACAAGTAAATTTTAGAAAATTTGTTTAACCCTGGGTTGAGGCATTAGTGATTTCCTTTTAGGATCCATACGATGTAGTGAATGCTGAAGCCATGTTATTGTTAACGTTTGTAGTGAGAGACCGGTGAGGCTGAAAGACTATGTGCCTTTGATATAATGTTTGATAGATGATGCTGCATTTGATTTCCTTTGTAATTCGTATTTGTGTAGTACCCAGGGGTACCAACTTGCAACTATGAATCATACAGTAAAAATCATAAGCTGATGTGCACAGGATGACGTGTGTGTTTGTATTCCCATTTCTGGCTGAGCCATGTACGTGATTTTTTTTTGGACAGGACCACCAGTAATGTGACCAGTTTCCAGGTTTAATTGCTCTTCCCTATTCAGCCCATGTGTCCATTTTGATGCGAGCTTTGTTGTCTGATTGTTTAGTGTCATAAAGGTTTCAAAAGAAGCTTTCATATCCCCATCTCTGCTGTGGTTAGTAGCCTGGGTACCATCCTTTATATTTCTACCGGGGCTCCTTACACTCACTTCCCTAAATAGCAAGTGTAAGGAGCCCCGGTAGAATACGGATGGTACCCAGGCTAGTGGTTAGTGCTGTCACTAAAGATGGCCCTTAGGTAGATGATCAATTGCAATTTCGTATTTTCTTAATCCCAGGTGACATTCATGAATAAAGAGATTTGTTGAGTGTAAAATTGACCAAGAGATTGTCCATAAATTATCAGTGACCCTGAACTGCTTCTCAACAAATGTATTGATACAATGATAGACTTGTCCTGTCCTGTCATTGCACTTTTGTAATACAGTACAATCACAGCTGTGTTGTGGGCCTGTGTTTTGCATACAGTAGATTGTCTTTCATTCCTTATTGTTGTAAGACCACAGGTTTTGCCAGTTGTGGTATTGTTATGATTAGTAAGAGCCATATGTACAGTTGTGCGGAAGTCATTCATGTTTCCAAAATCATATCCATTGCTTGAGTAACTCAGCTTTTTGGGTCATTCATGATCAGTTTTGGTTTCATGATTCAGTTGTGGTATTGTTATGCTTACTTAGTAAGACCAAGAGCCACAATAGTGAGGAAGTCATTCATGTTTCCAAAATCACATCCAGTTGTTTGAGTAACTCAGCTTTTTGGATAATTCATGTTCAGGCTGTATAAGTTATCATAACTATAACTGTGGCCCCATCTGTTCCTATTGTACACTAATGAACAGAACAATGAACTGATAACCCTGTCAGCGGGCAGACAAAATGCAGTCCGCTTCTCTCTAAAGTTGCGATGAATGAAGTGTAGAGGTGTGTGTGTGTACAGCAGTCAGCTCTTGGTGACACAGTGCCAACTGGAACTGACATTTCAATTGTGTTCTACCTCAATGGAAGGCCTTTCAGTACCTTGTACATGTATGTGTAGTATCAGGCTTTTAGCTAGGGTTTTGTCAAAGTGGGTCCAAATTTCTTACCATGTGGCAGGTGAGGCAGATACAAGTACTGTAGGGGGTCTGGGGAAATCCTTCCATGGAAAATTTTAAAATTCTCTGAAACACTGTTTCTTATACATTCTGAGGCTCAAATTTTGTGGAGTCCTTAAGTTTGTCCACACTTAACTATCTGTGCACTAAATTTGTATTCTTTATAGCAGATGTAGGGTGGGCAGGGGTTAAAGTCTAGTTTGTAAGCTATCCCCAGCAACCTCTGCTGCCGATCGGAGCCTCAAAAGACAAGGCGGGGATAGCTGACAGAAAAAGACGGCATATAAGCAAAAGATCACAATTTTCACCATCAAACTCTACTTGGAAAGTTGTTGCGGTAACAGACTGAGGTTGTGGTCGATGTAAAAAAATAATCCATAGACTCGTTCCAGACAAATTAAGATTGGCAAGCATATTTCAGCAGACCTGGCAGTTGTCAGGGGGAGAATCGAGCCCCATGAGAATCTTCCAGCTGGTACAGACTGAGGTAAACTTCATGTCTATGGAAGAATCAGTATCCATGGAGGTGTCTAGGAGAGCACTGCGATTAAGTGGAGTGACCTAGCGGGCAATGGGGTTGAACTTGAAGGGGGTACAGATGGGGATGCCCCCTTCCAGGAATCTTATTTAGTACTCTAAGGCTTCCTGAGGGACAAATGTTCTGTCAGACAGGTCACAGTTTTAAGACTGTACATATGTAACCTTAGGCTAGTACAAGTAGTAGCATCCCTGCAGGGTTGAACAAGTTTTCTAAAATCCACTTGTCCTATCGGGCAAACACATAAAAAATGTACTTGCCCGAAAAAATTTTTCACTTGCCCAAAATTCAAATGTCACTGTTACTAGTATATGCATTTTCACTTCCAGCAATGGAATTCTCTGTAGACAATTGCTTGATGTCATGACTGTAAAAAGTAACAAGTATATCAAAATTGCACTAAAATCGATGGAAAAATCTTACTTACCCGATCGGACAAGTGGGGTAGGACATGCACTTGCCCGAACAGCACTTTCACTTGCCCTGGACAATAGGGCTAGTGGACTTGTTTATCCCTGCCATGGTCAATTAAGATTTCATGCTTGTCAGAGTATCTTAAACTCCCCAGGGTAAGGGGTGGTATGGTCAGGGCATGGGGGAGCATCAACCTTTGTTACTCCTTTTAAAAATCCGTGTAATATCTTATTCTCCAAGCAGAGAGATAACATGATTACAAATATAACACAAGAAAACAGTTACTGAAGCAACCCAAAATCTTGAGTCACTGCTTCTTGCATCACTGAGCATAAGACAGAACATTTGAGACTGTGTTTTGACACTTTGTTATGACAAACAATATCTTAACCTAGACCTGCCCTGTATAGAGTCTTCTAAACCTTCTAACATTGAAGGACTTTGACACATGTGGAAAACAAGCCTTGTAAAGTGTTTCTCCATGCCACATTAGTGTGGGGATGAGCTGGTAATGGCTGTTAGTCTCAGTGGAGCCGTGCTCTCAGCTGGGATAGCCTCTTAGTCTAATGGGTGTATGGGTACTTAACGTTTCCAGAGAATCAATCGAAAAGCCTTCTAAAACCTGAGGGTATCTGGCATAGGCTGCAGTCCCTGGGAGGGAAGTTTTCATTCCCAAGGTCAGTATGGCATGTCCTTTGTAATGGCAAACCTTTAGTATGTGTAACACAAACTCTGCTGTCCGGGGCTGTAACTGGCCGGCGGATGTTAGGCGGGCTGCTATAAGTGAGATTTAATCATGCTAGCAAACCTGAGATGCAGTGAAAAGTCGTGTGGCGCAATCGGCAGGGTGTTGGATTCATAAAAGGGGTTCTGGGTTTGAATCCGTGAATGTGCCACCGATCTTGTGCCCTTGGCATTTAAGGCACTTAGCACAACTTTCCTCACTTCACTCAAGTGAAAATACAAAGCTTCGGTTAGAGTTGTTCCTAAGAACTGATTACAAGTGACTTACAACTTTGAAGTTCACAGGTTACAGCAGCTGTAGTCACATAGGCCGTGCGATTTCATACGATTGCTAACTACGGGCATTTTGGCGGACAGAAATGTACATCTTCAGCAAAGTTCAACTGTCTTGGTACACAAAATGCTGTTTTGGATCCATGTCAGTGGCTGGTTCTGTTAGGGCCTTTTTGAAAATCTTATGGCATCAAAGCTGAACGACGATCGCTTGACCTATGTGACCGCACCTTAGTCGATAAAACATTTGACCTTTGCACCTGTGTGTTTTTCAGCCCGTTTATTCCTGATTACGTACCCTTTCCAAGTTTTATTATCGTGCAGAAAAATCTCTTGTTTAGCAGTAGATTTTAGCAAGCTAATTTTTGGATATATCATTTGACCTGTGACCTGTGTTCCAGCCCGTTTGTTCCTGCGTACGTACGTACCTGGCATGGCGCTGCCCCGACCTGTGGTGATCTGCGGCCCCTCCGGCAGCGGCAAGTCCACGCTCTACAACAAACTCCTCAAGGAGTTCCCGGGGGTCTTCCAGCTCAGCGTCTCACGTGGGTATACACACTGTAGTAGGGTGTTACATCAATCTCTTCCAGATTCATATGGCCACCTTCGGTCAATAATGACAATGGCAAAAGCTTAATAGATATCAGCCCTACAGCTTCGACTTTGGCTAAACAGTCCTATTAGAGAATGACAGTCTCTGCCACATCATGATATTGTCCATAGATAGATAAAAACAAAGACAGCTTATCCCAGAATTAAATGCTAGGAGTTAGTGAAACTGTACTGTAGTCATTTCGAATGCTGTTATGTCACATTGCACTCAGCAGGCTTCTCTGCTTCCTCTGCAGACACCACAAGACAACCTCGACCAGGGGAGCTGAATGGAAGAGGTAAGGGGAAACTATTACCAGTATAACACCTAATCCGTAGTTAGCAATGACCTTTTGTTAGGTCTCCATGCAGGAAGAATAGAATTTACATGCCAGTTGTACATTCTAATGGAGATCTAAATAAACAAACAAACAACCTGTTACTTATGCATTCTTTATGAATTCCTATTCTTCTTCTTGTCCTTGTCATCCTGTCGGACAATCAGTTCACTGACAGATGGACTCGGCGATGTGCAACTAAACCCGCTTCACTTCTGCACAGTCTGCCACAGGTTGGGCATGTGAATGCCTATACACAGTATATTACAAAATTTTTTCATATTTAGATTTGATTATTTCTGCTACCGATTTTGTTTTTCCCAGAGTACCACTTCATCAACAGGGACCAGTTCCAGGAGAACATCAAGCAGGGAGACTTCCTGGAATGGGCCGAGTTTTCTGGGAACATTTATGGAACAAGGTTGGTATGCAGGCTTTTAGTCAGGCATTCGTCAACGCATCATCTGGATGCACTTTTCTTAGAATAACAAGAAATTTGATGCCCCTGGACGCCCTATTTTGGGGAGAAAATCCTCTGACAAGCATAAAATTCTGATTGACCAGGGAGGCTACCAGGTCATCTGTGGTCACAACCTTCTACTGTGACATCTGTAACAGTATTTTTGCCTCTTGGGATACCTTAGAATGCACTGTTTTAACTCAAAACCATCAAAAACTCTGCACCATGGAGGGTCGATGCCCCCAGACCCCCCTACAAAAGTCATTTACCGCGACTCACCAATAAGTTTGGACTCTGGTCTGACATGCTTTACTACAGAGCATAGACGTCAATGAAGGTCATCCAGGTGATAAGATACTCAATAATACTTACTCAAGCAACTCAGATATGATTTTGGAAATGGTCAGATGTTTCAGATAGCAATTCTGCTGTCATTTGTCAGTGTTACTGACGAAAGACAGCGGATGGTGTCTGATTGTTCCCAAAATTGTATCCAGTTGCTCGAGTATCTATTATTTGGCGTTTTAAAATATAGATGTCAATAGATTTTTTACAGCCTCTAGAATTATCGGTGAAGTTCTGAGATACTGTACAGTCTACTCTTGTTTCTATTCTAACTTTTCTTCATAATTTGTGATTGGAAATCTGAGAAACAACTTAAGTTTAATGATGATAGTACCTAAAAAGCACTGTTTCCCCCCACAGTAAGAAGGCGCTTGAGGAGGTACAAAGTAACAACGTGATCCCCATCCTGGACATCGACACCCAGGGGGTCAGGAACGTGAAGAAGGCCAGTCTGGAGGCTGTTTACATCTTCATCAAGCCTCCCAGTATAGATGTGCTGGTGAGTAATGAATGAAGAAGAAAATGATGTTTGGCCATTGTAGAACGAAGATTGTCAAAGAAGATTGTCATTATGTATAACATCCATTGGCATAATACCGGTCGGTTTACTGCAATTTCTCAAGCAATGCTAATTTGGCAAATGATCAACGCATCATTTTCTCCAGTTACATCGTGCTGTACAGTTACAGCTTACCTTTGCCACTTCTTCTGTGAAAAATATTTTGTCTCTCTGGTCCTGCTAAAAACATAATATCGTAATTGGAACACACCGCGGAATTGCACGGAGAACGGGCGCGTGTTGGAAGGGGGTGCACTATACCGGTCGAACGAAACACGGCACAATTAACTGCCGCTATGTACCTTTATTCATCCTCTGTTGTTCCTTTCTTTCCTGTTAGTAGTTGCACAAAACAAAAATCTGCATGAGCATACAAAAAGTCATGAGAAAATGGGCGTATACTGACAAGAATTTTCATTTAATTTTGGTCCGTCACAACCGCTATGACGTAAAACTTTACTGCTGGCTGTAGCATTAAAAATGGCGGGAAAATGGCGGCGTACGTTCAATTTGACCCATTCAGCCGTAGATCCGGGCTATTATGCAACGGTTCCTCGCACTTTTACACGAGTTGTAGGTCACCAAAAGAAATTCAAGATTGCTGTTGAATCATGCTCGTCTTGTGCCTTGAGCACATGTGATTATTATCTACAAATCTGGCGATGAACGTGACAGTGTGTTTGTCCCACGACGAGCTCGCCTGCCCCGAAAATGACCTGAAAACTTTTGGCCTTGTTGTCTTCGAATGCATTGTTATCGATGCTTTGTAAATTATGTATTTGACACCTAGATGTCTGAAGTGTGCATACCTCAGAAATAACTATTGTTGCATGTGTAGATCTCTTTAAGTTCCACTATTTTTAATCGACGGTATAAGGCTTATGACCGGTATTATGCCAATGCATGTTAGCGGTTCTATTGAAGAAAGTTGTCCTGCCAATAAACAAGTTGAAAAACAAATTTGAAAATTGAAAATCTTGGAAATGAAAATCAAAAGACATTGTGGCTAGTTCCTGTCTTTGACCACAGAATTGGTTAAAGACAAATTTTAGTTATCAGAATCTATGTCACAGTTCATGTAGATTTTGCTAAAGGCTCTTCCAAAAGATTTCTTTGGTAACCCTAGGTTGTTATAGATATATTTAAGTCCCTAACTAGTATAAAACTGACTGACAAATTGTTGTTTTACGCCCTTCAGGAGAAGCGGCTGAGAAGCAGAAAAACAGAGACGGAGGAGGCTCTTCAGAAGAGACTGTCTGCAGCCAGGAATGAACTGGAGTATGGTGAGATGGCAATGTAGATGTGACAACAGAGAATTCTCCTGAGTGTGATGCCACAAACAATCATTAGTTCCCAGTTTCCCAAAGTACACCTTCTACTTCTTGATGTTATGTATAGAGTGCAATTGGGTTGTATATCATAAGCAGCTCAAATGCTGTGCAATCAGGTACTCAAACCAATGATTTTGCCAGTTGCCATGCAGGAGAGATTTAGCTGATGATGCCGACTGATTTCTCTTTTGCTTTTTGGCCCTGAAATCCTCCGAAAACGGGCCGAAAAAATGTGCTGCTTTCTTTGTTGAAGGCTACATCCAATGGTACAGTCCTTTGAGTAGTGGGCGGATATAGCTTTCTTAACCGATGTAAACTCTAACATCCATTAATTGTTGTCTTTTCAGGTTTAAAACCAGGAAATTTTCAACACATCATCACCAATGATGACTTGGATGTTGCATACGAGAAATTAAAAGGCATCTTAATTAAAGTGAGTATTGTTTGTGGACGTGTAAATCATAATAGGAAGGGATAGAATTTAACCTACTGTAAGATTTTCATGCTGATACTCAGATGTTTACTTTAGTCTACCATTGCAACACAATATCCAAAGTGCACGCCAAATGCAATTGGAAGAGTTTTAACCTTGATTCTGTTTTCCCCTGATAGATATGCTTTTAGATTACATATTTTGTATATACCCCGGTATTATGTGTGTTAAGGATTCATACATGAGCTCTGGAAGGATGCAACAGGTTATACTTATGAATATACCAGAAGCTGTGTTGTGAAGACCAGAAAGGACTTGTTTGCTGCATGCTGTTGATAGTTGCAACTGTAGGGCTGTTGTAGAACTGAAATAATGTTGCTGTGGAGTGCCATTTACCCTGTTGCAGTATTTCATTGATGGCTGACCTTACAGCTTCTATGAGAAGATTTGCCTGGGTATTTTACCAGTGTGTCCTTTTGGTGGCACTCCACAGCACTGCATCATTGCACCAAAATATTTGCATTTCATCTCTTTCAGGATTAGTGGTGTTGCATCCTGCACCTGTTTTAACATTTATTCAGTCCAACACAAGAAAACTGAATTTAAGAAATATACCTTGATGCCTATACTAAGCTTATGACTTTCTTTAAAATCACTGACCCAATTACTTCAGTTGTGTGATATCATGAACACATGACTCCTGTACGTTGGGTCATTGGTGCCTGCAAGTTTGTATACAAACCCAATGCAGGACAGTTTACCAGATGTTTCAGTCAAATAATACCTTCCAACACAGCCTCATTCTGTTTTGCCTAAGGTTGCATATACACATGTACACTGGGCTCCCACTGTGCACTATCCCACACAGCGCATGTGTATTGTTCGCCTGCAGACCCAGTCCAGGACAGTAGCCCAGAAGTTTCAGTCAAATCATATAACCTGACAACATAGTTTCATGCTGTATTGCCTGAGGTAGCATGTACACTGCTGGGCTCCCACTACATGCACCATCTCACACTGCGCATGTATCGTGTTGTTTGCATACAGGCGATCGATGAGGTTAAAAACGAACAGTACAAACCCTGAGGTTGGACGCAGCTGATAACTAGTAGGAACTTTCGTTATCGCTTGCTCTGCATATTGCCACTTATCGTTATCACTAATGTTCTGGTGATGATAACTTGTTATCACTTGCTCTGTACACTACCACTTATCATCACTAGCTCTGCATATTGTATATGATTGCTTGCTTGCTCTGCATATTACATCACTTGCTCTGCATGAGTGAATCAGCAAGCCTTGTGTCAATGCTGAAATGCTGTTACTATATTTATAGGCACAACTGGCCTATGTTTGTATTGTACAGTCTTTCTCAGCAACGATGGCCCTGCCTTGATTGCAAGTACATGATTGTATATTACGTGACCTGTAAGTGCGTTTTGAAAGGTTGATTCTTGAGGTTTTACACATTGATAACATGGGATCATGTACATGTAAGTTGCCATAACTTGCCAAGCCTGTTAGTATTACGTTGTGATTTTAAAACTAAAAGTAAGTTAATTTAGCCCGTTTCTTATCAAGGTATAACTGGTTGTAACATTTGTTAGTATGTGACAGTGTATTTATTTGTATGACTGTATTTTTTAAATTAACCAAGTTCTTCACTAGTTTTGGTGATAGAAAAATTCCCAACATCTTCTAAGTTCTAACTTGTAATATCACCCCCCCCCCTCTTTAGTCCCAGATGCCCTTGGCCATGGCTACAGGGTCCTCCTCATCAGTGGTGAACAGTTTTCTGGACAAGCCTGCCGCCTCGGCCACCACGGTCAACTCCAGCTCACAGGACTAACTACGGGCAGCGGACAGACATCGCTGAATAAAGAGACTCTTTTTACACAACCATTCTTTATAGTTGAAAGGTTTATATTTTGTTCCAACGTGCAACACAAAATCAGAAAAACTCACCATAAATTTTCAGTCAAGCACGTCAACCTTCTTCAGATGTACGATTTGCTTCACTGATGTTCCAGAAGTCAAAGGATGCAGCAGCTTCCTGCCATCATAGATGGGGGAAGACGGAACCTGCCACCGTCACGATTCAGAGAGGGCTCATAATGAGTTTTTCTTATTTTGTGTTGGAGCAAAATTTAAACCTTTCAACTATGGATTCTACCAACACAGGTGAGGTTTCATTCAGAAACCATTGCTTTATTCACTCTAACGTTTCGGTGACCGTCTGTCACCTTCTTAACGGCAATTCTGACTGGTTCACATTGTACTGCAGGACAGGTGTCGCTGCTCACAGTTCAGATGCGGGCACAAACGTAAAGTAGTTACAATATACAGAGTCTGCCATACAGACTGCTTAATTTGATTACAATGTGCTCCCAAATGTGAAGGAGTGTGATATATACATAACGCTGGATTGAATAATTTAAAAGCAATGGTAGTGTAAAAAGAGTCTCATTATTCAGTGACGCACCAACCTGATGAAACTATTCACAGATGGAAGATGGACACCGCTGTCACCTGGCCACACTGTCTGGGGTGGGAACCATCCTGGCTGGCTGTTAGTTATAGATATGATTAGTCAGGCCTCAGAAATTTAATTTTATGGATGGCATCCTCTGAAAATCCAAATCTGGTGGACATTTCATCGATGATGGTTAGACATCCAGATGAAACTTTACGTAGCACAAAAATAAATTATGTGACCGAATAACGTCTCTTAACTAGTGGACATTTTTTAAATTAGAACTAATGCCATTTCCTTTTGCAATCATGGATGTTTTGCTTCAAAATTGCCCATCATTCAAACATGCGATGACAAAGAAGACAATATTCAGATTCTGAAACCTACTTTCAGTTCACATAGGATAAACACATGTGCCAATAAGTATAAGCATACTATTGGATAACATTCCAACTTGCACTTCTGTTTCTTACCCAGTTGGATAAGATCTATAAAAAAGACGCCAGATGATTTTTTTTTCTATAGAGAGATGAAAACAAATATTTATATAGCCCCCTGTATCAGGGACTCGTGCAGCAGTATAATCAAATATGGGATACTACTAGCTAAGGATGTCATCCATGGTATGGAGTTTCTGTGGCCTTACCATAGCGACTAAAGTGCAACTATAGGTTGTAGGGACCATGTACTGTAACATAAGAACATTGAGATGGTACTTATAATACGTTCTGAACAGGTGCTGCATTGGCACATTGTTATTTAATATGTTGTTTTATCTTTAAAGTACAAGGTACACATTTTTTCTTGAATCTTGTTTTCACTTTTTTTTCAAGCAAATAAAGATATGTCAGTTTACAGCATGGACCTTGCTCTAGATCTGGTAGCTACAAACACAAATTTGAAATTAATGTAAACTTGATCAGTGTGCTGATTGGCTATTTGGTATGGACAGACCAAGCTGATTTGCTGAAAGCATGACTCTTGCATTTTGATTGGATCCCTGATACGCATGCCACTTTTAAATTTGTCATCCACTATGTGAACACTTCAATCAAAAGACCACTATTTTACTGTATTTGAAACAAATTTACTTTATATAGCAACGTATCATGTCTTTTGCAATAGTCCACGGGCATCACAGCATACTTTCTGGCTCAAGCAATTGTGTTCCTGTTCCTGTTCAAGCATTCCATGGATCCAACTTTTGAAAGAAAAGAAATGACACTGGAGCAATGGCCAGTGCCTATTCCCTTAAAATACAGTCACATAATTGAAGCGAGGATATAGGATGGGTGGGTGCTCGGAGTATAGTTCATATATCCTTACTGTTCCTATTACTTGTGGAAATACATTTGACAAAATTACACTGGAGCAATGGCCAGTATCTACCCGGTATTCCCCCAAAATTCACTTAATGCAAAGGAGGATATGGGATGGGTGGTTGGTTGGAGTAGGCTTCATAAATCCTTACTGTTTTGTTCCTATTACTTGTGGAAATACATGTTGCCAATAGCTAGTATTAGCCACATTTTAAAGTGCAATCTGACATAAGCCACTGCTTCAAAGTTCAGCTATGGAATTGGTACAAAAATATTTTTAAAGCCTAACAATACTAAGTTGCATTGCGTGTAGATAGTTCCCGCTTGTGGGAGCTTTCAGCATTAAGAGCTTCTTTGTGAGACAAAAGCATAAACATGTCCTGCACTTAGCACTCAAATCCATTTCCTTTAAAATCTAGTGTTCCTATAAACAGAATCATTTGTGGAGGACGTACATGTAAGAATCAATGGTATTGAGGAACAACCCAGGACTGTAGTACTTATTGTAGACATTCCACTGTAACTTGTTAATATTATATGTACAGCATTCCCTCGTGTAAAAGGCTGTCAAGCATCCAATAACTTACATGTACATTTATTGACAATGACAATAATGTTTATTGCATGTCCATGCCCCGATGGGGCTAAATGCAGTACTGTAAGTTTGATACAAAGTAAGTAATAAGGACTTTCAAGGATGTCCCTGTCAGCATTGCAGTTAAGCTCCTGGTTCCAATCAGTTGGTAACTGGGAGTCCCTATACCACTTAAGGTACTACAAGGATCTGAATGAACTAAGATGATTCATGCCACCCCCCCCCCCTTCTGAATTTTGGTAAACAGAAAAAAAGGATTGATTCAGAGCTACAGACTGTATGCCAACTCAACATGATTGCATTTATTAAATAATAATCTTTGGTTCCTGTACAACCAAACTTTGACAAGGAACAGCTTTGTCCACAATACGAGGTTAGACCTCATGGTCCATTTCAGAAACATGTCTGTAATGTATGTAATACATGTTGTATTTGTGACTGTATCCGTTGTCAATAAAGATGGGAGAAAAAGATCAGAGCCTATCATCTCTTCATTACATGCTGATTTTACTGTGACCACATCTTTTCAGTTCAGTTCAGTTCACATCTTTTAGTAAGTCATAATAATGGGTTACTGTTGCACTGATTTGATTCTTGACTATTTTAGAGTATAACTAAGCACAAGAAGAAAATACACATGATAAATATCTCCCTGTACATCTGACAAGTTTGAATAACTCCAGTGTATTGGTCCAAAAGCCAGGGGTACTGGGTTCGAATCCCAGCATGCAATTGATCTTGTGCACTTAGGAAAGGCACAAAGATACAAACTGTCCTCACACTAGGCAGGTGTAAAAATTGGTACCTGACTTCGGTTGGGGAGGTAAAGGGTAGTGCGAGAAGGGGGTTGGGCTCTGCAAGGACGTTACATCAGTCCTTGGGCTCTGCTTCCAAATACACATTGTGTTCTGAGTGTGTTATAAGAAAAGAAACTATGCAAAGAAGAAAAACACATTGGTTTTGAATATTTCATGTACATATCATGGTTTATGTATGTTTATGATACATGCTTGTTCATTACACTTATTATCTCTGCCTAGCTTCTTGTTAAACATGTACATACAAGTGTCACTCAGTCAAGTAGTATCAACTCAATAACACAGTGGTGATGCTCTCGGTTCTGGTAGGAATTTACCATCAATCGAAAATCAAGCCATAAGCCCTAACAGAACATTTAATATTGACAAATGTTGATAAATTGTTCTTGTTATTAAACTGTAAAAGCTGTGCTGCAGTACTGTACGACAAGCTATACTCCTTCTTTTCTTTACACATCAGATCTGGTATTATCCAGAGGGTTTCATCTTTAAAACTGCACATTTTGTGATCTAACCATACATCCTAGTTTCAGCCCAGTTCTATGACTTCTTCGTAATCAAACTTGACAAAGCCCAGCAACTTGATACATTGTACCTATAATACATGTATGGACCGTTGTGTGTTTACGACTGAAACACAGTAACTTTCGCCAAAAAGCAGTTACTCAAGCAACTGTTTATGATTTTGGACATCATCAGTGACACTGGACTGTATGTTCTTAGTAATGCCACAGAATGAAATGTCATATAAACATAATGATAATGTCAAGAAACAACTGGATCAAACGCAAGATGTTTTTTGCACAGTCTCATCAAATTTGAGTGCTTAAGAAGATGCTATCTAAAAATCCGACTTCACGTAGGTTAACTGTACATCCTAACATCTTACTGTTTCACCTACGACTCCTCCACTTCTCCACACTCGAATCTGACAAAGTCTAGCAGCTCAATGCCTGTAATACATGCATGGACTGTTTTCTGGTTATGACCAAAACACAGTAACTTTTATTCTGATTGGCAAATCCAAAAGTAACTATATCTGTTACTTATCATCATAGACAGCTGCAGTGTGTCCATAGAAATCCCACAGAATCAAATGTGATATAACGCCCATTCCTCATTAACTGGGAAAATTGGAGGTAGAAAATTGTAAAAAATACAGTTGTCCAAAACGCTTACCTGCTGGTATGAACTTGTTACCACTTATATCGACTATCTTTTGCTATTTTTGTCTGGTGCTAACACGCTTAATTTTGGAGATATTTGATTTTTAGTAGGCCATGTCATCTTTCCTACAATTTCGTAATAAAGAGCATATTACTACACAGAGAAATGTTCCAGCAAGTAATAGTGGATTAACAACAGCCAAATTAGCGAATTTTCCAACCCAAAACCTTCAAATTACACGCCAATGAGAAATATTTAACCGCCGTGTCATTTGTTTCGGAATAATCATCAAAATTACTAGCTATTAAGTTTGCTACATTTGTATTAAAGTAAATAAATGATATTTTTTTTTTCTGATATGAAGACAAACCGTTTAATACTCCTTAATTTTCACCCTGTAGGATGGGATAAGAGTGATAGAATATATTTATGAAAATGGTTGGAAGCAGGCGATATCTATTCTACAGGTAAATGCCAATGAACTGTGGTAACGTAAATTACAGAATCTCTAACATTTGGAGGAAAGCCGAATAGTGTACATACTGGCTCTATTTGAACTGATCAGGTCATGTTCGTCTATAATGCTGGACCTCTTATCTTCATGTTGCTAACTCAGAGTAGCAAAAAAGTGTATCTTTGTTATCCGGAATACCCGTATAATCTTGTTCGTCCTGTACCCACCCGGACTCTGCGGAAAGACACTCAAGATATGCAAGGTCTCTATCTTGGCGGGGTCTATTTAAATACATGCTAAGTAACAAAGAATTCACGCAATCACACGCTCTAGGTCAGAACCGCTTCGTCCTCGCGTCCTTTAATCAAGTCTTTGGGAATAGCACGACATGATGCGATGGCAACATGCACCAGATGGACTGGGCCTTTCTAGCACAAGCTTTCGATATTGGAAAGACAACAAACTAAACACCAGTTATCGCACTTCTTATAAAACATTTTTTAATGTCAGGAAAATTTTTGTTCGTGGAACAAACACAATATCACATCAATACAGAATGAATGTGCTACCTAACAAAATGTCCATCCATACACCTTATATCGTGTGGTTAAATAATACTGGCAGAAAGAACTGTGTAATATGTGTATAACAAGGCTTTTGTTGATGAGCAAGGCTATAAACAACATTATCATATAGCCAGGCGCCGCGGACCAATGAGAAGTCCCCGTTCCACGTTGGTTATGACGCCGTAACACAAAGATCCAGGCCAGGCAGGTGCGTTTCGCTCCTCTGATTGGTCAGAATGAATCGACACCGGCACCGGTGTTGATTTGCATCGACACCGGCACCAGCGTTGATGCAAATCGACACCGGTGCCGGTGTCGATTCATTTTGACCAATCAAAAGTAGCGATACACACAAGAAAGTAAGATATATGCAGGCATTGACCAATAAAAAGGAGCGAAACAAATACCAGAGCAGAGGGAATAAGTACAGACTGTAAGGGGGATGGCTCCTTCTAACATTGATAATGAGTTTTGATCGTTCTAAAAAGCCCGCAATGTTTCGGATATTTTCTGTGGAAATTTTTGGTTTCAAAATGCAGTGTGTAATCTCCTTACATATGCACGTACCAAAGAACAAATGTGAATTTTCAGAAATTCAATAAAGGACACACAGGGATGTCGATCTCGGAGATTCGAGGACGAATCTTGAAAAGAAAAGGGGGAGTAGTGTAACAGTGGTGTTCAAGGACTGCTAAACCGAAGACGCCTAATGGCTTAAGCCTTTTGGCCGAACGGCTTGCACGTTCGATTTGTGATCCGGCTGCCCGGGTTCGGCGCGGGTTCGAATCCCGGGAGTCGGGGTGTTGTTTCTTTCTGTTCTTACTCGCCCCTCGTATTTCTACATTCCTATGAGAAATGAAAAGTCCCAGCATCGTAAGATTCACTGAAACAGGAACATATAAACAGACTGCATTGTGACTCTATGGCAAGCCAAGCCCACCTACAGTAACATTACAGCAGATAATACGTCTTTGGTTGATGTGCTCTTGCTGAACATCCGATGACATGTTGAAGAAAAAAAATGGTAACGTAAATTATATGGTAACGTAAATTATATTTATGCTTTTAATGATAAATAAAATTTTAACAAACAGCTCTGGAAAGATTAACTCTGCAGGCAATTACTTATCTGGGAGCATTCTTTCCTATGAGTACAAAAGTAATGATCTTTCTATACATTCTAAGGGACTTATTATGGTAACGTAAATTATATCAAAAAAGTGACAAACGGCCTGAGATTGGCGGTTATAGTCATGTTTCCAACATTCGTGTTTTATGTGTTCTGTCATTTGTTTGTTATGCAACACCACTGTTTAGCAGATAAAACAGTGAAAAAATTATCAGGAAATGTCTTTTCGTAAGCGAATTACACCCAACAGAAGTTCGGTAACGTAAATTATACAAAAGTTGGCGACAAGAATAAAACGGCATCTGACGTAAAAAGGTCGTCTGCTGGACAAGTTCATCAACACCTGACAAGCCGGCCTAAGTGGTTGATGTAAATTATGACTGAAAATTTAAAGAACTAACGTCTTTTCATTATCAGAATGCCACGATATTCACCTTTATAGCATTTCCGACACGTGTTTTTAGCGTGTTTCTAAGCAAAACCTTACCCGGGACGACCAAAAGGCAACTAACAATGGTAGGAAAACATTGCTTAGCATATTACTATCATGTACTTGTAACGGAAAAGGGCAAAATACGTAGTCATTGTGTCTTTAAAGAAAACTGTGGCCCGCTGCTTATGTGCGACAGCAATTTGCCCCTTTAACGAGGAATGGGCGATAAACTGAGTTCCCAAGTATTGTATGGTGTCTGTTTCCATATGTGTCCAGGGAGTCCTGAAAAACAGGCTGAAGCCTGAGCGATGTAACTCTGGTAAAACAAATAAATGATGATGATGATGATGGGGTAACTGTACATCCTAGTGTATCTTCCAATCTCTTACGACTCTTCCACTTCTCCACACTCAAACCTGACAAAGTCTAGTAACTCGATGCCCTGCTGTCTGGTCATCTCCCCCACCGTCATGGTGGGGTCCAGCAGGAAGGTCTGCCGCAGCATCTGTGTCTCATCCTCATCACTGTCTGTACTCCTCTCCTCCTCATCCTGCTTATCCCCATCCTTCTTCTCCCCTTCCTCCTCCCGAACCTCCGGCATCTCTCCGACAGTCAGGGGGCTCATCCCGACGACGTGCTGTCCTAACCGCCGGCCAAGCTCCGCGGCGTTGAAGTTCTGAAACTCTGTGTTCTTCCGTCGGAAGGCGACGAGCGCGCCGTACTTCCCGAGAGCACAGCTTCCCGATTGGCCGCCGGTCGTCCCGGCAACGGGCG
Organism: Branchiostoma floridae; assembly: GCF_000003815.2. Classification (NCBI taxonomy): domain Eukaryota; kingdom Metazoa; phylum Chordata; class Leptocardii; order Amphioxiformes; family Branchiostomatidae; genus Branchiostoma; species Branchiostoma floridae. Next base: position 18,224,465 of record NC_049996.1, on the reverse strand, counting down.
CGTGGACGTAGACCCCGACGTGTTTGGTGGGGATGGGGGGGACAGAGTAGTACATGGCACGGCGGATCTGTATGTTTTCTCCCAGAGTGCCGATGGTGAGGGCCGTGAGGTCACCTAAGGTCGTGTCTCCTATCTGCAGCTGCTTCAGCTCCTCGCCTGTGTGGAGGGCCTGTAGCATCATGGGAAACATTGTTAGGCTTAAGTACATTTCCAAACCATGGCCCAGCTTTCAAGAACAAACAGTATGATGTAAAAAGACACCAAACTACACAAAACGTAAATGGAATAGTCGTGGGCATCATTTGCGCATATATTTACCTGTACATTTCTATTATTCATTTTGACAAACAGCCCGACCAGGCCCCGGTTTGGAAATGTGATGTTAGCCTTAGATACTGTCGGTGCAAACTTTCATTTTGTTTGTTTGTCTTGTTTGAACTTTTATTTATTCATGAGAAGGTCAAATCAGCCTGCAGGTCACTTTTCATTGAGGTCATGAGAGGTGAGGCAAGGGTCAGATAAAGGGGATACAGATTACATTGAGTCATGTTGATCTTACAGTTCAGAACAAAAATGTTATAGTTTTTCATTGAAAGAAAAAAGGAAGATGTACTATGTTTGGTCATTTAAATCTTTATTTTCCTTTGGTTATTTTATACTGGGCTACAAGCCACTTGTTGCTGACACCATGGGCACTGCTAATAACTGCTGTAATGAGGGCTAAGCAGTACCAAAAGATAAAGCAAAAAATCATAAAATAGTTTTCATAGCTTTTACATTTGGTTCATTAGTCTTTCATCACCTTAAGCCAGCCCAGGGTCCACTGCGGGTGAGCTTTGACATCACCGAGTGTTGCCATGGCAACCTGCGTGACCAGCTGGCGGAACTTGGGGTTCCTGGCCACGAAGTCTGTCTCACAGTTCACCTGGGGTGGGGGGCAACAAGTTATTCAGTTAGGTCTTAATATACAGTTGTATACTCCATAAGGATTTTTCTCCCCCTGTAAAATCTCTCTGAGTCTCTCTCTGCTTTCATCCCATAGAGAGTGTTTTTTTTAAGCCAGTGACTATTACAAAGGGTTAGCCCTGCTGATAGAGACAAGGACAAGGACAATACAAATGGAATATCACAAATGGAGGCTTTTCACTGATGATTTTTGTTAATTTTGAATCCTTTGGCAGGTAACTGGATTAAAGCGGTAGCATCTACCTGTGTTTTACAGATGCATGCTGTAATCCAACATGGTGTAAACGATTTTTTTATCTATGTCAAATGAAAAGCTTGTGTTGAGGATTTAACATGGACAGAATAACCATCAATAACTATTAAATGCTGGCACCCAAATAGTTCAATTTTTTTTGGGTGGGGGGGGGTCAAACTTTTAAAAACACACCTGTAAATGCTGAGACCTACCTCCACCATGGTTGCCATGGTGCCCTCCTGAGCCACGCCCACCAGCCCCTGTGCAGTCTGCCTGTCCTGTAGTTTGGTAGCTTTAGCCCAGCCCTCCTTCTGTGCCTGTTCCTTCAGCCACTTCTCTGCCTACAAGACAGATATCACACAATTCATATGACCCTTCATGTGTTTTGGGCTCAGGTTTACAAAATCTCATTTTTTATTTCACAAAACTTTCACCAGGATTCAACTACGTGCAAACACATTTTCACATGCAAGCAGAGTTGTCTCCAGGACCTGTCCTTCTGTCTTGGGATGGAAATTTGCTTGTTGGGACAGAAAAAGGAGAATTCAATACGTCTCGCAAATCTGAGCGTCATGACATGAAACTGATGTGTATTCCTCAGCTTAAAAATGTGTATTCCTAAGCTTAAAATGATTTAGCAATGAAAATCAACAACATGGGCTCCAGACTATGACTAGTATGAGTCATACTGAGTATGAGTGGGACAGAAAAAATTTAAAGCTGGAGACAGCCCTGCATACAAGCTACCCAACATTACCTGCTCTAAGTCATTTTCAAACTTCTCCAGTGCCTTCCTACAGTTGACGAATGTGAAGCCGGTTTTCTTGCGCAGCTTGGACAGGTTGGCTTTGGTGACACCTTCCAGCACTGGACAGGTGTGCAGACACCTGGCCAACGATGACACACCTGCAGAACACCTGGTCACACCTGTAGGGCAGGGCATGAAAGGGAAGGTGATTGACACCTGGTTCTACTTGTTTATATAGGCATAAATGAAGGAAATGGAAAGTGATTGACACCTTATTGTTTGACATAAAAGTGAAAGTGATTGACACCTGGTCCTACTTGTTTATATAGGCATGAATGAATGAAATTGAAAGTGATTTACACCTTATTGTTTGACATAAAAGTGAAAGTGATTCATTATTGACACCTGGTTCTACTTGTGGGTATAGGCATGAATGAATGAAATGGAAAGTGATTGACACCTGATTGTTAAGCATAAAAGTGAAAGTGATTGACACCTGGCTGTAATTGTGGGCAGGGTGTGAAACATTGAAAGTGATTAAGGACAGATCAATTTACAGTTTTCAGCACCTGGAGATGGAAGGGCCAATACCTAGTGGCCACACCTGAGAATTTTTGTTGTGTTAAGGTCAACAAAACAATTGTGACTAGGTCCGCATTTTCGCCATTCTGTTTTTCTGATTATGTAACATACTGATTATGCAACATCTGATAATGTTTTTCTAGCACAGTATACCGACTATACGTGTTTGCAGTTACAGTTTCTTACAATAACGTTAATATGGAAATCCCAAAAGTCATGTCACACATACTGCATTGGCTATATGAAGGTTTCGAGTATTTCTTGAGTACATATATTTGCATTAGAATTGCCCCCCTCCCTCATATATAGATGACCTCAGTAGGAAAAGTCGATCACTTCACTCTCGGTTTCGTCTAATATTTCTCATCCATAGAGGTAAAAATTAAGAAGCATACTTTTTTTACACAATGCTAAGGACCATACCTATAGTTCTGAAGACCCACATCGCGATTGGTTCTCAAACGTGCACAAAACCTCGCTCACGTGCACGCGAAACGCGCAGTGTGTGTCCCCGCCGCACCGTGACCTCTCACCCCGCCCAACTCACGCGCGATTCACGGCAGCGCGAGACTCCGCGAGACCAGACATTTAATGTCATTTTCTGCTCTTTCTTCCCCGTATTCCTGCAAAACTCCGCCGCCTTTAGCGGCAAAATAGCGGCAGAATCCGTGAATGCAATCGGTAAGAGTGGATCCTTTGTTTTTCCCGTGTTTTGTGGGAATCGGGGTGTTTTTGTGAGGAGAATATGGGGGTGAGAACTGGGGCAATTTTGCCCCTACAATGCACGGTGCAGCGTATTATTTTGAGGAGGCCTCCGGTAGGGCGGCGGCCCAACAAAGCAGATGTCTTGTTTAAAATCAATTCTCCTGAAAATTTCGTCAGCTTTTCATATGTTTCCGGTCTTGTCTCAAGGAGAAGGAATCGTCTTACTTCTTAGCGGGAAAATAGAGCTAGTTTTGGTCAGTGGGTCGTCGGAAAGGGCGAGAAATGTGCCATTTAAATGTTGTCTGATAAAGGTAGGGACCAGTGGGGCCAGGCCAAGGGAGTTCTTTGTTTGTCGGGTTTTGTTTTTCTGCAAATTCGCGTAAACAAGGAGTGTTGCAACTTCTGTTCAATAAACTTGGGTACACTATACATCAATAATCGTAATTCTACCACACTCTTTTCTGTTTTTGTGGTGTTTTTGAGCCTCCATTGTAATGAATGACTAGGTATTATTTGCTGAGCTGCATGGGTCAAGACTCAAGAGTTTGTTTGAAATGAAACAAATTGAGTTAAAAGAAAATGTCCTTATGAATTATAAGTTTTATATTTCCAAATAAATGCAGCAACTTGAAGTACTAGGTTAATGTTGTTCATTAATTTCTGATATGATATTCATATTAATCTCATTAGGTCAATTAATTTCCATATGGCACTCATATAACATATCTTCAGACAAAATGTGTAGAAAGTTCCCAGACATGATTAAGATTCAGACTACCACATGTAATCTATAAACTTCTTAAGACTTTTTCTGGTCAGGAATCCTGCCTTAGGGCACTGTCTGTCTGTCTTTGTCTGGGGCCGCACAGAGGGAGTTAATTGGTCATCATCATCATATCTTATCACTGCATCTCTGATCATGATTCCAGCAATGGGCGACCTCATTGGCCTCTCTGACTACTTACTAGTAACAGTAGGGTCTATTGTTGTTGTCCTTGTTTAACGTCTATGACGGTCTATCATTTCATAAGTTATGGCCTCTTGGTACTGAGTCAATTGTCTCTGGGGTTTTTCTAGGAGAGTACATCAAATGAAGGAGGTTTAAAGGGACATAATGTAAAATTAAAGTCACTGTTTTCGGTCATTTCTCTACATAATGAGTTGAGTCTACCTTATTACACTGCACAGCAATATTTACAATGTATGGATACGACTTTGTTGAGCCGTGAGGATGTCTTGAAATATGCGCACTTCCCTCCACCGCTTGAGTTGTCCGCCATTTTATTCAACTCGCCGGCGAGCCAAAGTGCGCTATAGAACGCGTTCGGTGGTTCGCTCGAATCATTACTGAAGTTTGTTGAAAGTCCCGCTACGCTCCGAAGATCTGCGACCGCAACGGTCGATTCGGAAATCTACGGTCGGCTTACTTCCGGTAGGCTACCCGGAAGTAAGTGAATTTGGTCGCGGCTTACTTTGACGTTGTTAATTAGCACTAGAAATGTGATAAAATGACGCAGATAAGTTAGAAATAAGTTGCAAATGTCAATCTGAATGGAGATTTTCAAGTTCAGAACATTTGAAATTTTGGCGCCATATTTCTACATTATGTCCCTTTAATTTAAAGTTTAAACCTCCTTGATCAAATACTCTCAGCTGCAGGAAAGATCCCTACTCTTTTCGTCCCATCCCAGAGGACATTGGTAACTGAAGCTAGGTTTTCATTTCAAACAGAATTGAGGGAGGAAATAGTTAAAGTGCTATACTTAAGGCCACAAAATTACTAGTAGGGCCTGCTAGGGATTCAAACCCTGTTGTGCAAAGTCTTTTTTCCTTTGATGAAAGTTAGACATCTGACCAAACTGTCTCTAAAGGCAGTGGAAGATTGCATCCCGAAACATCTGACCATTTCTCAACTCAAGTGACTGTTATTTGACGTTAAGTCCTTTTTTTATTTATCAAAAGTAATGCCTTTTTCCCTTATCAAAAGTAATGGATTTAATTGCGGATAATCCTGTATGTTTTTGTATCTGCAGATAAGCTATGGATGAAGAGGAGCATGGCAGCTACCAGAACCGCCTGCACCAGTCACAACCGGACACCGGCAGGCAGCAGGAACCGGCCCCGTGGCCACTGGTGAGCCATGCTGGCCCACAGGACCTGGCCCCCTGGCCTGTGGAGGCCGTGGCCCGACAGGACTGTGACTACCGGTCACAGGAGGACTTGTCTCGGCACCAGGGCGGGGCGCAGTGGGTGGGGGGCAGAGGTCCGGCACACCCGTACCATCACCATGGAGACGGTGGTCAAGACTGGCCAATGGCGGAGACAGAGAGACGGCCCGAACACCACGATTGGCCTCAAGATCCGCTCAAGCAGGAGGCCGACCGCGGCACCTTCCAAACCCTGCAGGGAGAGCGCAGAGACAGGCAAGACTGTGACTACAGGGCACAGGCAGACACCGACACTCACCGGGACCTGGTGGAAGAACTGCGGCAGGAGACCTACCCAGATTCAAACCCTCAGCAACAGCATGAGACCAACCCCGACACAACCACTCAGCAATACCAACCCAGACCCCAGGGGGGGCCCTATCCTTTAGAGATAGCAGGGCAGGGGGAGGCACACCACTCCAGGGCGAGGGCGGACTCCCAAGGGGGTCACTTTTCGTCCCCTGTAATACTCCCCCCTCGTAAGTCCTTCCTGAGCAGGGAATCAGAGATGACGGTGGGAGAAACTTACGTGGTGAAGGAAATACCCCCGGAGAACCAGCCTTTCACGAGTCTGACCTTCTCACCCCGAGGGGAGTCTAGTGAAGGTCAGGAGACCACGGGACGACTCGACCTTCCTGAGGGAGAAACCCTGCCTGGTGTGGAGGATGGTCCAGCTGTAGAGGAGGAGGAGGAGGAGGAGGATGGAGATGGGGAAGATGCTAGAGAGCCAACACCCAGGTATGTGGCTGCAGACTTTGAACTCTGATACTATTAGTAATAGTAATAATATTTAGATTTACTTAGTTACAAATGTAAACTTACAGTCAAGACTCAAGACTTCTCCAAAGACCACTCAGGAGAAAATGTGGTCTAAGACTGGACAGGTGGTCAGTACAGACATTCTTCTTATTGCTTGAGTCAATGGGAAAATTATCTGAGAAACCAACAAAAGGTGGTCACATTAGTGAGGTGCTCAGTTGTACAGGTTTGACTACTGACTATGAAATACTGTAAATACAGAATGACTAACATTCAGACACATATCTCAGTATTTATGTTGAAGTTCAGTAACTGTTACAAGTTATATCAAGCAATCATGACAATTGATAGACATGTATGTCTACTTTTTTCAAAAGACCTATCAAAGTTTCCCATACTGTACAAGTGTACATACAATAGTGCAGATTGTCATGTTGTAGTACTTGTCAAATCTGATCCATGTACATGTAAAATGTTAATTTCTGTCTGTCCCAGTGCCCAGAAGGACATTGGTGCCCGCCAGCACCAGGAGGAGGTGGGGGACCTGCTGCTGTCCTGCACACTGGAGGGGTGTGACTTTACCACTCAGACAAGGTGGGGAAATTTGTGTGTGTGTGTGTGTGTGTATAGGAAGCTCTGTAGTCAGTTGTGACTCTACCACTCAAGGTGGTAAACTCTGCATTACCTTAACAGAAAGTCTTGTATGTTAGCATAAGTTTTATCATAATTAATGACTCCCCCTGTAAGATGACTTATGAATGGGGGTACATGGACATAGGACTTCACTATAGGATGATGAGCTCTGCTCTGTCATCCTGGACAAGAATTGTGGAGAACCTGGTGACAAGTCTCAAAGGATGAACAGAACGGAACTTTGTATATGAACATGTGTGCATATATGTCTGCTGAAGAGAGAAGTCTTTGGATAGGTCCAGTTGAAAGGACTGTATTAATGCCCCTGTCACATTTAGCGAAAATCAATCGGACGACAAGTCTGCGAGCTCTAAATTACCCGTCGTCCGATCAATTTTCGCTAAATATGATGGGTATAAGGAACTTATAGCTGCTGTGAGAAACTTACTGCTGCTACTTGATCAACCTTCTTATGTTCCCCCAGGTTTGTCTTTAAGGAGCATGTGCGTAAGGTGCACAACGGGAAGCTGTACGGCTGCCTGAAGTGTTCGCTCCTCTTCTCCACTGTGGACGCCCTGAAGGCCCACAAGCCGCAGCACAAACCCTTCCGCTGCCCTCACTGCAGCTTCGCATGCTCACTGGAGGTCAAGTACCACCGCCACATGCAGGGGCATGATGGGAAGCAACAGGGGCGTGATGGGAAACAACAGGGGCATGATGGGAAACAAGAGGAACATCATGGGAAACATTCGCATCAGGGGTATGATGGGAAACAGGAGGAGGATGGGAAACAACAGGAGCAGGTGGCAGAGGATGATGGGAAACGGCAACAAAAGGTGTCGTCAGACAGCCAGGGGCATGATGGGAAGCCGCTGTCCTGTAACAGCTGTGACTTCCAGGTAGCCAGCCCAGCAGCGCTCAAGGAGCACAGGAAGGTAGGCAACTTGTTCTCACCAGGATTTTTTCACAGCGTAGCTATGTGGCAGGCAGCACAGGCATAAGCACAGGGATAAACAAGTCCACTAGCCCTATTGTCCAGGGCAAGTGAAAGTGCTGTTCGGGCAAGTGCATGTCCTACCCCACTTGCCCGATCGGGCAAGTAAGATTTTTCCATTGATTTTAGTGCAATTTTGATATACTTGTTACTTTTTACAGTCATGACATCAAGCAATTGTCTACAGAGAATTCCATTGCTGGAAGTGAAAATGCATATACTAGTAACAGTGACATTTGAATTTTGGGCAAGTGAAAAATTGGTTCGGGCAAGTACATTTTTTATGTGCTTGCCCGATAGGACAAGTGGATTTTAGAAAACTTGTTCAACCCTGAAGCATTGGAGAAAGAACTGGGGGCATCCTCCCCCAGAAAATGTTAGATTTCATAACCCTTAGTAAAACTATTTCCTGCATGTCGAGGACCAAATTTCAATGATATGAAGCCACCTTTGTATCACTGGTGGCTTCAAGTACACCATAACTTCACTCAATGGAAAAATCTTACTTGCCCGATCAGGCAGGTGGTGTAGGTCGTGTGCTTGCCCAATCAGCACTTTCGCTTGTCCAGGATAATTGGGCTAGTGGACTTGTCCAACCCTGTCTGAATGTCTTTTTTTCTCTGGCCTGTATATGTTAGCAACTGTCACTACTGTTAGGAAATATTAATTGACCCCTGACCTGTTCCCTCTGCCACAGGATGCCCACGGCCAGGCCCGCCTGCAGTGCGAGCAGTGCCCCTATAGCACCCCCTATCACAAGAAGATGGAAGTGCACAAGAGAGTGCACTCCGGGGAGAAGCCTTACAAGTGAGTCAAGTATACTACTACTACCAGGTTTACTACTAACTAAGTCTTTTTGCTAGTGTACAAATCTATTGAAGAATTCATTTCTAGTATAGTCAAACCTGACCAGCACCCCCTATCACAAGAAGATGGAAGTGCACAAGAGAGTGCACTCCGGGGAGAAGCCTCACAAGTGAGTCAAGTGTGCTGCCAGGTTTATTAGTGACTGGATTTAATTTTTAGCCACGTACAAATCTATCAGAAAGTCTATTTCTAATACAGTCAAACCTCAACAAGTCTATGTAATTACAGTCTGTGCAATGTGACCAATTGTCAGTTATCCCTTAGATAATTTTTCTCATTAAGTATGCTATCTATTATGACCACCTATCTGCATGGACCAGATTTCATTGCTCTAGTGAGTGGTCTCCTTTTCACTGTATGATCTAAAACCAAGCATCTCGTCATAGGAGTAGATTTTTGTAGTCAATTTATTGACTTTCGAGACAAATAGAAACGGACAACCTAAAGTCAACCGTACACACTCTTGCCACATCTTCGGAAAGGATGCTGTAGCCAAACTTTATTCGAGCCCACGCCAACTTATTTCACCTTGTATGTGTCTTTCTCAAGGATCAGATTTTTTGCTTTCTAGTTATACATGTTATTTTAACCACTTTGATAATGATTTGTTTCCATCCCCAGATGTGAGGAGTGTGAGTACACCTGTAGTGAGAAGGGTCGTCTGGATGCCCACCGGCGTATCCATGGTGACAGTAAACAGTACCTGTGCCCAGACTGTGGATACAGCTGCAAGTGGCCCAACCAGCTGAAAACACACCAGCTCACACACACAGGTGGGTAACGCACTTACACACACTAGCTCACACACACAGGTGGGTAAAGCACTTACACACACTAGCTCACACACACAGGTGGGTAAAGCACTTACACACACTAGCTCACACACACAGGTGGGTAAAGCACTTACACACACTAGCTCACACACACAGGTGGGTAAAGCACTTACACACACTAGCTCACACACACAGGTGGGTAAAGCACTTACACACACTAGCTCACACACACAGGTGGGTAAAGCACTTACACACACTAGCTCACACACACAGGTGGGTAAGGCACTTACACACACTAGCTCACACACACAGGTGGGTAAAGCACTTACACACACTAGCTCACACACACAGGTGGGTAAAGCACTTACACACACTAGCTCACACACACAGGTGGGTAAGGCACTTACACACACTAGCTCACACACACTAGCTCACACACACAGGTGGGTAACGCACTTACACACACTAGCTCACACACACAGGTGGGTAACGTCTGTTCTTGTAAGGGTGAAAAAATTGAGACTTTATGCCTGAAGTTGAAGGTTAGCATTTTTATAACCCATTTCAATCATAAGGTGGGGCTACATTTTATCTATTTCTGTACAGTTTGAAAAATGAATGCATTAGGATAATGTTCTCTGAACTCATCTTTGATCTATGCAAAAACAAAAACCTGAACAGAAAATTATATCAATTGTTTCTGTTGACGTTGCAAGGACTGATCTATGAATGTTGGCCGTGTTTCAAGAAGCCAAACATCAAAATGGACTCTTTGCTCTTGCTGTTCTTCTTTGACATATAGGTAACAATATGGCATTGACACCATACCATCCACTAAAGTACATGTACATCTCAGTATCACACACTACTATGGTCTGATTTTACAGGTGCTAGTATAGTATGCTAAACAAGTATGTATCTCTCATCTGTATAGGAGCTAAGCCGTACAAGTGTGAGCAGTGTGACTACGCTACAACCCGTGCGGACACCCTGCAGACCCACGTGCGCACCCACACAGGGGAGAAACCCTTCATGTGTGAGCAGTGTGGCTACTCCTGCACCACTAAGGGCAGCCTCAGGACCCACAAGAAGAAGCACCCAACAGGTGAGATATCACTTTCATAAGTCAGATCTCACTTTTAACACAGGTTTTGTAATGATTACTCAGGTAAAGTGTATTGCCATGTTGTCATGGGATTGACTCTCTGCCTGGCTGTGACATTTATTTGCAGTTTTGTTTTGATCTTTTCCTTTGTCCCTCAAAGCAATGTTCAGATATTGTTTGAACATCAAAGTACCAGACAGCCTGTAAGTTAATGAAAACATAGCTGCAATACAGAAGACTAAACGCTAAGCAAAATTCAACCAACGACTCAGCTGTATATAAATTTATGTGTGTGGCTGTTGATTCTGTAATATAATTGATGCATTTGTGTATTCCCAAAAGTGTGTTTGTCAATACACACACACAACGTCATACACATAATTGTGTGTGTATAAGTGTTTGAATGTTTGTATGTGAGTATTTCTTTGTGTATTTTGTGTGTGTGTGTGTGTGTGTGTATTTCTTCGAGTATATTTTGTATGTGTGTGTTAGTGCTTGTATCAAGGTCTAGTGTTAGTGCGTGTGTGTGTGCGTGCAGGTGTGCCTGTATCAAGATGTGTATGTGTGTGCATCTGTCCTTCCATGTTACCATCCCCTGGGTTTCCCCACAATGACATGTGTACCTTCCCTTCCCCCCAGACCGCATCTACTGCTGCTCCAAGTGTCTGCAGACCTTCAAGTGTGTTCTAGTTTGTTCTAGTGTGTGTGTGTGACATTTGTGTTTGTTTTGCAAACATGTGTTTTTGTGTGTCCAAGTGTCGGCAGACCTTCAAGTGTGTGTGTGCGTCTGTATTTATTTGTATTTTGTGGACATAATGTATGTGTTTTTGTGTGTTGTGTCCATCCGTCCATATTTCATATTCCCCCAGTGACATGTGTACCTCCCTCTCTCCCCCAGACCGCCTGTACCGCTGCTCCAAGTATCCTTAGACCTTCATGTTTGTGTGTGTGTTACCATCCCCTGGGTTTCCCACAATAACATGTGTACCCCCCCCCCCCTCCAGACCGCCTGTACCGCTGCTCCAAGTGTCCGCAGACCTTCAAGTTTGCGGCAGGCCTGTACCAGCACACCCGGCGCCACACCAGCGTTAAGCCCTACCGCTGTACGTCCTGCGACTTTGCGGCCTACCAGAAACAGACTCTCAAGACCCACATGCTCAAACACACAGGTATAGTACCAGAAACAGACTCTCCAGACTCACATGCTCAAACACACAGGTATAGTACCAGAAACAGACTCTCAAGACCCACATGCTCAAACACACAGGTATAGTACCAGAAACTCCAGACTCACATGCTCAAACACACAGGTATAGTACCAGAAACAGACTCTCAAGACCCACATGCTCAAACACACAGGTATAGTACCAGAAACAGACTCTCACATGCTCAAGCACACAGGTATAGTACCAGAAACAGACTCTCAAGACCCACATGCTCAAACACACAGGTATAGTACCAGAAACAGACTCTCAAGACTCACATGCTCAAACACACAGGTATAGTACCAAGACTCACATGCTCAAACACACAGGTATAGTACCAGAAACAGACTCTCAAGGCTCACATGCTCAAACACACAGGTATAGTACCAAGACTCACATGCTCAAGCACACAGGTATAGTACCAGAAACAGACTCTCAAGACCCACATGCTCAAACACACAGGTATAGTACCAGAAACAGACTCTCAAGACCCACATGCTCAAACACACAGGTATAGTACCAGAAACAGACTCTCAAGACTCACATGCTCAAACACACAGGTATGGGGACAAAGTATAAACAACAATTGCAGAGGATACAACAAAAGTCAGTCCCTTCATCCACACACACAGGCAGGGTAACAGTGTGTGTGGTGGTGGTCAGTAACCAAAAGTATATGTAACATGCATGTACATGTTACAGTGTAGGAGTGTCAGTATTTAGAGAAATAGAAACTTAAGATTGGCTAGTAGACTCTTTCGTGTGGGTGTGTCTTTTTTTCTTTGGTGGAGAGTTGTAGAGAAGGAATAGTCGCTAAAACTACGATAGAGATTATAAGCTATGGGCCTGTAATATTGTTTGGGAACCAAGAAGCAATATTGGAACTTACTGGAGACTCATTGCCAAAAACAACAGAAGGGCCAGAACTTTCATTTCTTATTTCAACGGAACATATCTTTGTGACTATAGCTGTGTGAGTTTAGAATTTATTGAAGTATTTATGAAGTTTGTTTCTCCAATGTTTTCCCAGGTGAGAAGCCCCACAAGTGCCCGTGGTGTTCCTTCGCGGCTCGTCAGAAGTCCAACCTGCAGTCTCACATCCAGAGCAAACACCCCGGCGCAGAGGGACAGCCAATCGGCAGCCAGCAGAAGCTCCTACGCTGTCCGCTCTGCCGCTACTCCGCCCGGAAGGGCAGCTTGCTGAAGCGCCACCTAGAGAAGCACCCGGAATATGCAGGCCTGCAGGAGCAGGGCTACTTCCAGAACCTCATCCAATCAGAGGACAGCCCGGACACCGAAGGGACCAATCAGGACGCAGCTGCCATGGAAACGGAACAGGTTGTCCAGGAAGTTGGTCCAATTGAGGAGGGTGGCAGTAATCAGGAAGAGGAGGGCGAAGGGACCTGCCCTCCCCCAGCAAATAGTGGAACGACCTTCCAGCCACCTGTCGCCAAGGCATCTCCAGAATTGCAGGACTATTTCATTACTGATAAGGGGGGTGAAGCAAAGGAAACAAAAGTGAAAACAGATGGCGAGCAACAGCAAGAACCATCCCAGCAGAACCTGCCGACCTCTGACCCCACCACAGGTCAGCTGGACTCTGCCCTGATTGCCCAGAGCATGTGCAGTCTGTTCGCCGACACTACACGGAGTTTGCTGCCCTCCCAGTCATCAAGCAGTGAGCAGCAGAGAACATTCCAGAACCAGGTAAGGGTTGGGTTCTTAATTTGTCACAAAAGTGCTGTAGAATTACGAGCTACAGAAATCTTGAAAAGATCTGTATCTGTATCTATATAGCCGGTATAACCACCATTCGGCGTAACACACCAGCTTCGCAGGCACGCGGTGCGGCAGCAGCTGGTTATATTACATTGAACGATCCGATTGATAAATTTCTGAATAAAATAACTTGTCCTACTCTGTATTATTTTTTTAATGGTTGGCTTTAAAACAAGGGAAAGTTTGGAATGCTAAGCAGATTTACATATTATTTACTCGTTGTGTTAAACATTTTTTTTTGGTCGTTTCAGGCAACCAATCAGAAAGCTGTTCAGGACACCCTGCAGTTCCAGCCTTTGGAGGCAGAGGGCGATGTTGGGGAGAAACCAAGTCAGCAAGGGGAGGCACCAGCCACAGCCAACCTGTCCACATTTGAGTACAGCGTTGGTTCTCTGTCACCCGTAACACCCCCGGATATGAACTTAGATGGTTCGGCCCAAAGTGGGTATGGAACGACCCAAGTGCAACTGACAGCCGGGGGGAGTCCCGGCCAAATGGAAGCAGAAAACATGGGCGATGAGTACATAACCCCCCCAGACGTGCAAATGGAAGCTTCTGGGTCAGGTGAAACCCAAGCCGAGACTACCATTAAGAAGGAGGCAGACGACGGTGACCATGACAACGACGTGGAGTATGTCTCCGAAAGTGAAACTGAGGCAGAAAGTGAGAGTGAAGCCTTGCTAACGAAGCGGATGTTAACGAAACACCTGCTGGCGGAAGACGCTCCGGAGGAGGGAGAGAAGACTCTTCAGATGAACCTGCGTAAGAAGGAGAGGAGGAGGTGAGACTTAAGAAACAACTAGCTTCTCAAGATGTGTGGCACAGAAGTCTTTAAGATGTTTACACCAAAGTTCAAGTGAAAGCCAAGTACATGTTATAGAATATTGTACCCATGGCTGTCTACACACACCCCTGCACTTGTTGGGATGGACAAAAACTTCTCCCCATCAGTCAAAAAAGTCTAAACTTCATGACATTGAACTGATGAAAATGTGTTTTCGTACGGTTAAAATGACAGATTTAACAGTGAAAATTAACAACATGGGTTCCCAAACAATGAGCCAGGGACAAAAAAATGTAAAGGTGGCGACAATCTTGTTTGTACTCAACTGTTTCTTTTTTCACTTACAAATGATCTGTGATGAAATGATATAATCCTCAAGGCTTTCTCAATCTGAGTGACTCACAGATCTTATGACAATATGATCACATGGCTTTACCCATAGGCTTTGAGTCATTACAACTTGGAAAGGATCAGAGGACTGATTGAAAGCTTGTTGCTAAGCCCTTTATTTTTGTATACGGTTGTAAAATTTGAAATAGTATCAGAAGTACAGAAACTTGATAAACCATCTCTTCCCCCCAGGTACCAGCTGCTGGACTCAGGTGATGATGATGATGAGGCAGATGAGGATTATGCTGAGGACGAGGAGCTCAGACCTGTCAAGAAGAGGAAATATACTCCCAGGTAAATAGTGCATGGTGTTTTGGGAATTGTAGACCACCCAGGATAAAGGCTTTGCACACACAGCGTAAGACACGAAATAAAATGTCATTCATTCATTCACACACACTCATCATCATCATCATCATCATCATCATCATCATCATCATCATCATCATGTACGTACAACATATGCACACTCAGTCACACACACACATACGTACACTCATGCACACAAGCTATCGCATACACATATGCACAAGGCTAAAAACCTTGAAAATAGAATATATATAACAAAAAGTGTGGCAATGAAAAAGCATTGCCATGGCGACGGTAATATTGTTTGACTTATATACATTGTATCTTGATAGAGATGATTGAGGAATTGTATGCTTGGTAAGTCATGATGATGTTCCGGGCTGTATGTGCTAGTGTCTTAGTGTCGCGATACGTTGGCTTAATGTGCTGTGTAGTATGATGTTGTTGATACACAAGTTAAATATTACCATAAAGAAATATCAATACAATTAAACGACGTTGAAATTAAAAAGATTATTTCAAGCATGTTACATGTTACATTGATATTGTGCAATAATCTGCGCCTGGCCAGATAAGTGTTGGATTTCGGGTAATCCATTTTATGGCAGCGGTTTCAAGGAATCAAGGCATCTGGCCAATGCTGCAATGTTGATGTAGGTATATGAATAAGCCATTGTATAACATCTGCTCAAAGATCAAGAGCTGAACGACCTTCTGTGACATACAGGGAGATAGAGAGATACAACCAAGTTACGGTAGGTTGGTTCTTTTGGTTAAAAACTTCTCGGTTCAGTTGAAATACGGGTCAAAGATATGTGCGTTTCGTGGATCTTTTTCCCTGGGAGCCAGCCGGGATCGAGCCTGGTTATCACACCGCAGCCCAATCTCAATATCTATCGTGCAGGGGTCTGGCAGGATGACTGTAGAAAGGCTCTCCAAGGCCCTTGGTCAGAGGGAAGAGAACCTAGGATTGATGACCACCCCAGGTAGCCAGCTACAACACACCACAGTTGGTCAGCAGGCTATTGCAGTAGCGAATCAGGGACTAGATAGGGCTCAAGGGTGTATTGAGCTATTTTTCAAAATAACAACAGAACTTTGTAAGGTCCACCTGCCCTTTCCCCGAAAAGGGTAGCGACAACTCCTTCCGGCTTAAACTCCCCCGGAGCGCTAATGTGAGATCGGCGGGCTGATCTGCCTTGGTAAGGGCTGGGGAACATAGTTTATATATATGAGGTAAATTTGGGCCCCTCGATATGTCGACACAAATCTAAATCCGAACAGAGGACAGATGGACAAGGAATTGAGTACTATCCTGAGATGCTTGCGAGAGGAAGGGTCTAAATACAGAGCACACCATATGCTCTCACTCGAGCTTAGCCCGGGAGTTGAAGGACGAGCCCGGAGCCCTGAACTACAGGATATAGGAGACGGGTAGTGATTTAAAAAAAGAAAGAGTGAGATAGAGAAGGTGTCCGCACAGTCATACACTTGGTCAACTTGCCACTGTTCAGACCTTTGGAATTGGCCGGGATATATCGTATTCTCATTAATTCTGGAAATGACCTCCTATTTTGCATAATTTGTATTTCATTTTGTATAACATTGTCTAAGCTACATACAGACCAAAAATCATGAAAATCCGTTATTTCTTTCTTGAGTAATCGTCTTCGGAAAGTTTTGACAAAAATTACTTGCAATTTCAACACAAATCGCTGGGGGCCCAAACGTATGCCCTTCTTTCCTAGCACAAGAGCTATCTACCAACCATCAATCGTAACCACGGCTTATTCAGAACACGAGATATAAAAAGATTAAGTTCCGCTGCAGTTCCAAGCGAAGCCGTTAGAGGCCGAAGATGTAATTATACCTAGGTGTTACGTTAACAACTGGGCTGAAGTGGGGTATCCATGTTAACAAAATAACAACCAAGGCTAAACAGACATTGGGAGCTGATCAAACGTAACTTGAAGGCATGCCCAGCCAGGGTAAAATCACTTGCATACACGTCACTGGTAAGACCTATCCTTGAATATGCTGCAACAGTATGGGATCCGTATACAAACAAAGACAAAGATAAACTTGAAAGGGTACAGAATTCCAGATTCTGTACAAACAACTACAACATGGATGCTAGTGTTACCAAAATGAAAACAGATCTACAGTGGACATCACTTGAAGACAGAAGGAAAATGTCCAGACTTTGCATGATGTACAAAATGAAGAATAAGCTGGTGGACGTACCGACTGATAAGTATCTAATACCAGCTCAAAAAAGAACAAGAAACAGTCATGCCTTCAGGTACCAGAGATTCCAACCTAGGATCGATGTGTTCAAAAATTCGTATTTTCCCAGAACTATCGTAGATTGGAATTTTTTTATCACCAAGCACAGTAGGGGCATCTTCTCTGGATAGTTTTAAAGGGCGCTTGCAGATAGATGTGCAAAAGTTAGGTGTGACGGATCGTTCAGTGTAATATAACCAGCTGCTGCCGCACCGCGTGCCTGCGAAGTTGGTGTGTTACGCCGAATGGCGGTTATACCGGCTATATAGATACAGATACAGAACTATTTCCGTTTTTGTCACACCCCACCAACACACCAAAATCATTCACCATTCAGCAACAGTTCTTAAGTTATCTTGAGTTGACACAAACAATCACAGACATACATACACAGGTGAAAATATTACACCCAAAAATATTTCAAAGGGTAATAAAGCTGCTTGTCGCCATGTAAACAACACGTTTCGTAGCATGAACATGAACATACTATTACCCAGTATTTGTGTCTTATTTATTACCTGTAATATCTTTTCTGCAAGAAATAGAAAATTTCTGTTTCAGTTTAATAAAAAAAACTGCTTTGATGGTGAACCCTTGCGGGTCTTTTACGTGATCTAATACTATGATAATTCTTACGTTTGGGCCCCGCGAGCACGCACTGACATGTACCTGTAAGTAGTGCGTGCTCGGAGTCATGTTTGAACCCCGTTTGAGCGTGCGTGCTCCGAGTCACGTGATCTTCGTTTTGCGAACAATAGACAAGCGTCCGGGGGTACTCTGACCCAGTTCTCCCGCCTGATACACACAAAATGCCGCGAGTCTAAGAAGAGTTTTTCCCGAGGATAATGTTGGTGCACGTAGCCGGGCCAGTAGTTTCGCCTCAAGGTATCTGGAAGACGAGGAACCACCCCAGGTTAGTGCAAATCGGTACCGTAAAGTTGGTCTAAACAATGCTTTTTTGTATAGAATAAGGCGGAACTCGGAACAGATTTGTAGTACCGGTTACTGTTAAATACACCGCAATTTTAGGACACATTTTCGTCTGCACTTGTACCCCAATATGCCTCATAATTTCAAGGACTACTGCAGACTTCGTGTACAAAAGTTGTTCTCGGCGATTGTTCGTGTGTTGATTATCTCTCCTGGTGATTTGCTCGAAAACAAAACAACAACAAACAAGTTACTTGTGATCTATCTCGACTCAGTCATTCAACAGTATTGTTGGGTGTGTAACAAAACCCATTACTTGCCCCATTTCAACTTTTGGGATGTCCAAAGACCAAGAATGCATGATCATGCATGCATGATCTGTGTATTTTATTTTATTTTTTCTTCGGGCTTGGCAGAAATTTCTTGGGAGAAAAGAATGGAATCTTATTACCTAACATCCATAATTTTGACGTTTGATCTGTTTCTGTGTTGTTTTATGTTCAAAATTTGATTTGACGTAGAGAAATATAGTTGTACTTCATTCGAACAATAGGTTTATCCATAGGGGATTACGGTATGATCAGGCCACACTCGGGTGTATGCGATTGCAGGGTATAAAAATTGAATTTAAAGATAGATTTGTATCTTGGACTTCAAATTGTGTTCACTGAAACTGTTAATGTCATCTGTGTACAGTCACATTGATTTTGATTCTAGATTACGTAGTATTCAAGTAGGACTTGTGTTTACTGTTGACTTAAGCTTGCAAAATAACATCTGGTTTGTGTAGAACTGGCCCAGATCTAATAACATCCTCAGATCAGAGGTACACAAGCCTCCCCCTACTCTGCCCCTCGCGGGGTTATCTGGGGGTAACCAATACAGACACAAGCGCCGTCAAAAGTAGTACAAACACGCGAAGCTTTTAGATGTTCGTATCTAACTATCAACATTGTTTCTAGATTGTGATATACATATGTATTTGACCAGTGTCAGGATTACGATCATTGTTTTCTGTGATTTATTGGTTGGTATACAGCTGACCCAGTTCAGCAGCGGAGGGATATGGATGTACATGTATATCAGAAAAGACAACCGCCGAACTTATCAGTTGGAGACGAAACGCGGCTCGAAGAGGTCATGGCTTCGTAAGTACAGTCTAATTTTTTATTGTAGCCGTCCTGTACTATGATGGTGATATACCCACGTTTTAAGTTTCCATATACATGAAATACACCCAAGAAATTGAAGAATGAGTGAGTCCGGTCGATGCTGACATCTGTAATTGATTGTGTTGTTTACTTATTTGCGGACGGAACCTGTGTGATGGAAATAGCCCTATCTATTCAAAGGATCATACAGCATGACAACAAGGAGGCCTCAGTTAGAAACCTCCATGTTAAACTATTCAAATACAATTCAATCTCTACAACTGGATAAAAAACGGATATTTACTTCCGGACGTTTCGAGTGACATCCATCACTCTTTTTCATCGTTTTATTCGTTTTTCTTTTCCTTTTAGCAAGACACTATACTATTGGGCTAGCCCCTGACGAAACTTTTTTATATTAATAACTTTATATATAGATTATGGGAACTTGGTTGCCATGGGGTTTCTTTCGTCTGAGAAGGATAAATCTTCTGTCATATTTGTCAGTGTCTACTTGTATGTTGCTTCTGTATGTCCGTTGTAATATCGTATTGTTAGTTCATATTGATTTTTGATTTATTTTGGTTTATTTGTTTATGAGTGATTTGTTGCCCAAAGTCGGAGAAAGTGTCTCGTTTTCACAGAACGTTCGAAAACCGTTCCGTCACGCGTGGGCTCCATGTTATGTTGGATGATAACCTGGATGAATAGAACACAGAACGGCGCTGTCAAAGTTGCTTGCGGCGGGTTCAAGTGTGCTGTTTTTTCTCGGAAATGCGAATCATTAAGTGACGTAGCCAAGGCTAGATATCGGGACAAAGTTGCAATAATAGGTTCTTGAACCATACGCTTAAAAAACGGCATACAACATGGTGCCGGTGGTTGAATACCCGGGCATCCGTTGGCCGCTAACCTGGGTGACTAACAGTTACAACATGGTGCCGGTGGTTGAATACCCGGGCATCCGTTGGCCGCTAACCTGGGTGACTAACAGTTATAAGTTATATCGACTCTTTTCATAAAGGCGGAGGACTAGCTACCGATCCCCCACCAAACTTTATACCTGCCCTGTTATCCAGCGTGCCTCACAAGGGGCAAGATTTGGCGCTTCCACGACCCTGACTCCGTGAGACAAGCAGATAGTGCGGCCCAGCGGGTCGTTAGGTTCGCGTGCGCCCGTCTTTTTTCCGTATTTTGTCAACACTAAGCATAATCATAACAATATTAAGCATAATCAGTGCTGCTGACGTTACTGCTGCAAATTCAAATTCAGAATGCTTGGCACATGTCTTTCAGTCAGGTGCCAAACTGTATCTAGTGACAGCATGAGGTTACAGGAGCTCGGCCAAGAGAATATACACGCTCGCTCGTGTGACTGTCCGTTTAGGATGCAGCCACACGAGTGAGCGTGTATATAAAGTCCGCACGAGGTCCGTACGCGTATTGACATTTTCTTTCATATGATCATACGAAGTCGTATGCACAATAGACACCGATCATACGCATCTGAATCGTTTTTTGTCAGTTTAAGGTACGCGTACTGGGCCGTACTGAGAGAATGCCTGCCTCCTAAAACTAACACAAAACGATTGAGATGCGTATGAGGGATGTATTGTGCCTATTCACACATGTAAGTTCCGTATTGACATGTTTTGTCTTAGGTAAAGTTTGCGACTAAAGTAATATTATCTTCGACCATCTACAATTGTGGGTCAAGAAAAAGAACTTCGTTACTCGTAAACTTTACCCAAACCAAAATGTCAATACTGAATTGAACACGTGCTGACTTGATGTGCGCACAAGTGTGTGAACGAGACAGTCCAGTTTTAATGACCATCACCATCGGAACTTCACTGATTTGGGAGCAGTTTTTTGGTGAAAGGCGAGCATAGACCGACTCCTAAAAATCGCGGACAATTTCTAAAAAAAAGTGTCTTGATTATCCATGGAATATACTCATTTACAGCTCGCTGACATTTTTGTGCGACATGGCCTGTACGTCATTGACATACCTCGTGCCTCAGGAAACCAACATTCAGCCCGTTGAAAGAGTATTATGGCACAAACTACGCGCCGGCGCCCATGTTGGCGGGCCGCTAGAAGAGCTAAAAGTGCCTATAATGAGCGTTGTTAGATAGAAACGGCGAGAAGTCCGTGCCCCGTGTTAATGGAACTCGCATTTAGCACGGCAAACATCCAGCCCGTTTCTGAATAGAAACCTTCTTTCCTCGTACGGGTCCACCACGTGCACACACAGCCGTGTGGAGATCGAGCAGCTTATCATCCAACATGGCCGATCGAACGTTCGAACGCAACTGTGACGTCAAGTGAAAACGATCTTATAAGTTCTGGAGACTTAATATTTGGGCAGATTGTGCAGACTGGAATTATTGTAACTTGATTAGATGGATACCACAGCTTCTTTGTAAATATTTCATTTATTTTGTATCCCATTGTCAGAAACAGTTGAAAGTTTCAATGTTTTGTCCATGTACAGGGTAGAAGTCAGATCAAACCGCCGTGGTCTCCAGGGCTCCATCGACTGCCTTGCTGATGGCAGGACTTAACCAGTCAGTGTGATGTGAGTGAGTGCGCCTGATGAAAGCGCAGACATAGGGGTGTAATCAGTGCAGACTTGTTGGAATATATCAATCAGCCAAGGTGATCAAGTTGAGATGAGTGTGTGTTTGTTCTCCTAAGAGCGACCGCTATTTTCAGTATCAGTGTATCCGTTAAGTATTTGAAACGGGCGATGTGATCTCTGTATTTTCTCTCGATCCCAACAGACTAATGATACATATAGGACACGAGTGACAACGTCGAGGTGTTCCGCCACAACTTGCACAGGGACTCCTACCACGACAGGGAAAATCAGTCGAGTCCTTCCACTGCAAGTCGGTGAGACGAGATGCATCACTGGAGGAGCCGGAATAGACGTCCGCGTGCCTTATAAAGTCGGGAAGGAGGGGAGCCACACATCACCCAGAACAGCACCGTCGACATGAGGAAGACAACGAGAGGAGAGTGCCAGACCAGTAGCAGATCTAGAATAGCCAATCGATTGCGCTGCTACAACCATAGTGAACCTAAAACTAGTTAGAGAATTCACGGACTGGTTTTGAGGTGATTTATACCATTACTATGCATTTAGTGTACCGGGTATACATTGCAGTAGAAGTTGAGTGTGCATGTAAATCAAAGAACCGTACATAAGGTTAACCTCAGCGACGACGGACCGAATCAAACCGGAGATGGATGTAGTTAAGGAGAGAACGGCCATAGAAATGTTCAGTACAATTATTCTGTATCCAACCTGTGACCGAAGTTAGCGGGGTCAGCATTATGTAGTAACGTCAAAACACTTTAACAGTGTCCCGTGCCAAGTGTACGGAAAACCTTGTCTCTGCGTCCTTCCTTTATTCTAGCTGTGCTAGTCATAGTCTTCAAAGCAGAATCTAAACAACTTGAAATCCATTGGTTTCATGACTTGTTTGAAATAAGTGACTTATTAACCTTTCAGTTTTCACAATCAGGCTTTACTTAATATGTATCTATATAGCCGGTATAACCGCCCTTCGGCGTAACACACCAGCTTCAATTCCAAACGACAATTACCTGAAAGCACTTCACTTCATATTTTATAGATATCGACATAAAACTGTGGCATATTCGTCTTCATCATTTGCTTTGACCTCGTGAAAGCATATCATCCCAAAGCTCAAAAGACAAAGGCGGAAGCTATTTTTCTAGCCTCAAAATCATCCTTTCTATAGCTCCAAACGACATCCACTTAAAGCATTCCATTCCAAATTGTAAAAAGCACAAGCTTATATAAGAAATAAAAGCTGGGACATATTGCTCTTCATTATAGTATTCATAAGCATGCGAAACATCGTAACAATCTGTAACAGCGTGTACTGCCTATGCCCCAAAACACTTATCTCCCCTATTGCTGCATAATATCGGGTAATTTGTTAGAAAATGTAATGTGCTATATAGTCATTCGGTCGGTCAAAAAGAGCCTAAACTAAACAATACTACACTACTTGTTGCCGCCCACTCAACAAAGCAATAAATTTTTAACAATTCAAAACATATCAGACTTGATAAGTGAAACGAGTATCTAACACATGAATTCCTGGTTTATAACATCGGTCACGTCATCGTATTATACGCCATACCCAAAGCAGACTAAAGGTCACACACAAAAACAAATTCCCAAGGGAATACCCGTAGAAAAATACCCGTAGAAAAATTCCTCGCATGCCTGCGGAATTCCTAGAATTCCTGTCAAACGGTCGCACACTATAAACATTAGGCTCGCCCCTGAGGCGTCGCCAAAAAAATGGCATTACAAAAATAACAATAACTCCCATACCACTTATCTCTGATACTGTGTGACTGTCTACATTGTCATACCAATCCCTATGTAGGGAGCTGAACCTCCCTGTTTGATTTAACTTTAAAAGATAAATCTTGTCTTGATAGACATGAAATTGAAGTGGTGACACCAAGGTAAAGTGTGTGTAACTGTTATACTGTACCTGTACATGTACACCCATTAACAAAGTCCTTGTTGATGTAGGAGGGGTACTGGGCTGTCCCCAGCGATATCTTACATGCCTGTATAATTAACCATGTCTTGTTGATGTAGGAGGGGTACCGAGTCGTCCTCTGCAGTATCTTACATGTCTGTATAATTAACGAGCATGTCTTGTTGATATAGGAGGGGTACTGAGTCGTCTCCTGCGTTATCTTACATGCCTGTATAATTAACCATGTCCTGTTGATGTAGGAGGGGTACTGAGTCCTCCCCTGCGATGTCTTACAGGGCGGCCCTGCAGTGCGAACACTGTGACTTCACCTGTAAGCAGGAGCGAGCGCTGGAGACTCACCTGCGCAAGTACCACCGTATTAAGGGCCCCATTAGTATCAACACTGCAGCCAGGAAGAAACCTGGCGCCAAACCTGGTCCCAAGCCTGGTCCTAAACCTGGGCCCAAGGCCAAGAGGAGGCCGTATGTGCACAAGTAAGTACAAACTGGATTTGTTTTCAAATCATTTGTTATCTAAATCTAGTGTTAGAATTTACGAAGGAATTTGCTCTGTTTATCTGAAAAAAGGGTAAAAAGGGTAAAGAATTTGATTTTACAGGGCCTGAAATACTTTTTTCAGCCAGGTTGTCCAACTGGCAACCTGAGTCAAAAGCCAGGTTGCGCCATCAATATTTCAGGTTGGCCCACTTTCAACTTGTTACTTTCTTCAAATCAGCTACATATCCATCTTTTCTTCCAGTTAAATATGTAACTATGAAATATGTTTTAAATATTGTTATCAAAAAATAAATACAAAAGCTTATGCATGTAGGTAGGGAAAAAGCAGTGTTCCAACTGCAAAATTTCAGGTTGCGCAGTGTGCAACCTGGGTTTAAAATTAAGTTGCGCACAGCAAAATGTGGTTGCATTTTCAAGTGGGCAAGTGGGTATTTCGAGCCCTGTTTTACAGCCTCTGACATGCTACGTACCTTGTGCTTGTTAGGTTTTTAGTTCGTTTGTGTTAGAGTTAGACACTGTTGGTAGAAATCATTCTTAATCTTATGCAGAGTTAAACTGTACTTACCCAAACAGTCCAGCTCCAGTCTTTGTCAAAGAATGAGCAATCCAAGTTGTTTCTGTGATGTCACGTTATGAGAATAGAATACACGACATAAGTTGATAACATAAGTTGCAGGAAGGTGACAGAGACCAAGCATCTCTGTTAAAAGATGCTTGTAAAGTGCTGGTGTTTGAAGTTGCAACCACACAAAATGAATGAACTTTATTACTCAACAATCGGACCTTATACAATGTAGGGCAATAACTAATAAACAACAGTACTACGAGGCTACATACAAAACATCAAAATGTTACTGATAACACTATTAACAGTACAGCAAAGAAACTTATTTTTCAATAAGAAACAGCACTGATGATTTGCACTGCCCCCTTGCAGGAAGATCCTGAACTGCAGCCAGTGTGACTTCACGTGTTACCAGGACAGGGCCCTGCAGACCCATCTCAGGACCCACACTGGGGAGAAACCCTACAAATGTGAGCAGTGCGACTTCCAGGCAGGTGGGTTACAGGGGTGCTTCAGACTCACAGTGGGGAGGGACCAGCTCATTACTCAATTTTATTCCACACTCTCTTTCCTTTTACATCTGCTATACATGTATGTATAGTTACAATGATACAAATCTTTATTGACACGACAAAAGCACAGCGACTTTCGTAAGATCTACATGTATAACAACTACTTACAGTACAACTAAACACGCATATATGAATATCTATAGGTATGAATAAATCAGCACATAGGGACTAGCATGTCATTTACACTATTGCTTCTACGGTATAGACATTCTTGGATATATTTGCCTACTTGTACACAGTGAGGATTATCGCCTCCAAGAATGTAGTTCAGTTTATCTATCGTACAAAGAGTAGCAAATTCTTTAGAGCAAGCGGAAAGTAATGTGAACAGCTCTGTGCGTTTGTCATTATATAGAGAACAATCCATTACAAAGTGACGTTCATCTTCAATCTCATTTGGACAGAATGGACAAAACCTCTGGTACATATATAGCCAACTCACAAATTGCTCACTTTGCCAGTAGCAAAAGGAATTACAGGAAACCCTTGTCCTGCTGGTGATTTTTTGCCCTATTCAACCTCCCAGAGCTGATTTCTTCACCAGATCAGTAAAACGTGACCTGTTCTGTGCTGCTGCTGCAGATTTGCTCCCCAATCGATGGGCTTTGCAGTGGCATGCAAGTTTTACATGAGAAATACCCCAAACCCATAAGAATACAGCACAGCATGACAAGGGTTGAATATGTCCATCCCATATGTAAACTGGCTCAGCAGGACAAGGGTTAACAGTCACCTGCATTGAAGCCGAACAATGATGATGATGATAGTAGGGCTGGATACCGGTTCGGCTGGACCAGTTTTTACCGGTACAACATCCAAGAACTGAGTCCAAAAAAACGAATGTCCTGACCGTTTTTTTGGACTGGAAGTCTAAAAGTATTCAAGAAATCCATTGTATTTAGAGATCCCACTATTACTCTGGCAATGGAAGGCAAAAATAGCTATGAATCAAACAAGATTAGCCTACAATTAATTCATATTCGTCAAAGAAAAGCAGAAGTTGTGACATGATGTTCCTTCACACATAGAGGTTACTTAGTCTTAGGTTACTATTTGCTTTAAATTGTGAATCGCAGCATTGTGGAATCCAAGTCATGAGAAACCACACAACTGTAGAGAGTGCACCCTTTTGTCACTTAAGACATGGCTGTGCAGAAATGAGTGAATTACACTCTGGTGAGAAACCCTACTGGGTATGATGAATGTTAACAGTACACAGGATACATTGCACCACACGGGTAGTGGGTTTGCAAGTTGCACATTTTGTTTGTGGGTCAAAACATGTACTTAGTATATAATATTAAGTTGTTGTGTACAAAAGGAAGATGATCTGGACAAGTGAGTAAGTGGAAAAATGTGTATCATTTTCAAGATGCAATTGGCGAAATATTTAAGTTGATTGGTCACTTGATTGGTAATTAATTGCCAAATGTGTTCCATATGTCTTTCGTTGCTGCATAAATTATCTAGGGAGCCAATCACAGCTTCCCTTTGAGAAGTTTGAAAAATTAGCATAAAATGGTAATATTCAAGCTGGAGCACTGTCTTTTCATGAATTGAGAATAACAATCAATCAATTAATCATTCAAGGGCAAGAATTTCCATTTCAGTATTTATTTTTATTTCTGGAATTGTTGATATATGGTGGCTGTAGACATTCCTTTCTCTTGGATGTTCTATTTTCATCCCAGGGCCCCCAGTTGGCTTCTGTAAACCCTTAGTAGCCTCCCAAGTTCTTCTGCGGTGTCCTCTTGGGCACTTGACAGTGCTAGACTTAGTGACAATCACTCTTTGTTTTTCCGATCATGTAGCATTGCTGAAACATGCAAGCCTATGTCACTCGGTAACACAGGATTCTAACTCCCTTCAAGTCAAAGAAAGTACTATTATTTATCATGATGCCAATTGTATCTACAAAGTATTGTTACAGCGAAAGCTAAAGTTGCCATGCATCACATTGTGATGCGTAGGCCCGGCACCCATCTCCGTTTTTAAGCCCTGGGGTCACACATACATGAGTCACTACAGCAGGGGGCTTGTCCACCGGTAGTGAAGTGTGTTTAGCTTCCATACTCTTCCTCTTTGCAGAGAAAGGAGTATGTACCATTTTTAAGAGTCTTTGGTATGACCCTGCTACAGCATCCAGTCTTCCTTGGTGGTCTCCCCTCCAAGTACTGTCTGGACCGCACGTTGCTTAACTTCCGAGATCGAGGGATCGGGTGTACCAACGTGCCACGGCCGTAGCTCCTTTGTTACAATGCACATATATAACTTTTTCCCTCCTGTTACAGCCCAGAAGTATCGTCTGACAGAACACATGGCCGTCCACGACGAGTCTCGCCAGTTCAAATGTGGAGAGTGCAGCCAGGCCTTCACCACACAGCACCATCTTCAGCAGCATGAGCTGCGCCACTCCGGCCAGCCCACACACACCTGTGACCTGTGTGAGTACGGCTGCTACGACCAGGCCTCGCTCAACAGGCATATCAAGGTAAGGTCTAGTACAAGGTAAAGGTAGTCTCATGGCATTTTTTAAAGGCCATACAGGCAGTGGGTTGTTATCTATTGTGTCTAATGCATGGTATTGGAAGGTGGAGCACATTGCCTTTTACCTCCCCAACTAAACTCAGGTACCCGTCTTTACACCTGGGTGGAGTGAGGAAAGTCGTGTTGAGGGAATTTCTTCAGTCAGGGCATGCAATTGATAGTATGACAAGATTCAAACTCAATGACTCTGGGTTCTGGGTTCTGGGTCAACCACTCTACAGTTATGCCACACAACCCCATGAGGCTACACTAATTTATATCTTAGTTCATACTCACTTAGAACTAAGAATTGAGGAAGCAGTGAAGATGAACCCAAAGGGCTGGAAGGACAATTTGAGCCTGACATTCAATCCCGTAAACTGCATGCGCGGATTTAGGGGGAGACGAACCGGATATGCCCTCCCTGTTCAGAATTAGTAATGTGTGCAGAAGCCCTAGGAGTGAAGATGCCCCCTGTTACAAATTTCTGGATCCGATGGTGAACTGTGTGTCCAAGGTACAGACGTCCCCCTTTAGATTGTGTTTTCATGTTGCTCTTCCAGTTCAGCTTTGGTTTTTATGATTTTTGATATGATCGAATAAAGGAAAAAGTAGGGAAAGATCAGTACATTTTTACAATTTTTAAACCATGCAGCCAACATATACAAATGTACATTATACTACTTTTCTGTGTTTCAACACACTGTGCAGTAGAGTGGTTTGATCTCCAAACCTTATTCTTAACCTTAAACCTTATTACTACCTGGCCACCTTGATAACAACAACAGTTGTGGATAGCTATTGCATTGTTTAATGTACAAATCTCATTTGGCCATGTATATAATAATAACGTTGTCTGCATGTACCGAGGGCCTTGCTGAAAAACATAGTGCCCAGTCACTGAAAGAGTACCCCAGTAAAAGAGAGCAGAAATGAATATACATGTATGTTATGAATAATCTAGACACCTGACTGTTTTTTGCCTTGCCAGAACATGCACTCGGGTGACCTTGAGTTCATCTGCCCCACGTGCGACGGGCGGTTCAACTCACAGGCGCACCTGAACCGCCACATGACCATGCACCGCGGCAAGCGCGATCCAGAGGACCTCAAGTGTCCGAACGAGGGCTGCAACTTCGTGGCCAACAGTCGCTACGGGCTCTGGAAACACAACACGGATGAACATAAGGCTAAGGTATGTATCGTTTCTTACAACAGTCGCTATGGACTCTGGAAACACAACACAGATGAACATAAGGCTAAGGTATGTATCGTTTCTTACAACAGTCGCTATGGACTCTGGAAACACAACACAGATGAACATAAGGCTAAGGTATGTATCGTTTCTTACAACAGTCGCTATGGACTCTGGAAACACAACACAGATGAACATAAGGCTAAGGTATGTATCGTTTCTTACAACAGTCGCTATGGACTCTGGAAACACAACACAGATGAACATAAGGCTAAGGTATGTATCGTTTCTTACAACAGTCGCTATGGACTCTGGAAACACAACACAGATGAACATAAGGCTAAGGTATGTATCGTTTCTTACAACAGTCGCTATGGACTCTGGAAACACAACACAGATGAACATAAGGCTAAGGTATGTATCGTTTCTTACAACAGTCGCTATGGACTCTGGAAACACAACACAGATGAACATAAGGCTAAGGTATGTATCGTTTCTTACAACAGTCGCTATGGACTCTGGAAACACAACACGGATGAACACAAGGCAAAGGTTTGTATAATTTCTTACAACTGTTGCTACACTGGCACTGGGAACACAACACAAACACAATACTAAGGTACATAATTTTTCACGATAGTGCCTATTCTATGTGGACACTGTCCCTTACAAAGGGCCAGTACCATCTCCCTCTCTATAGCCCTCGGGCCACACTGGTGACTGCAGAGGGCTAGTCCACTTGCAATGCAGTGTGTTTAATTCTCACACTCCTTCTCATAAGCGCTGGGTGCTAAGCAGGAAAAGTAGTGTGTACCATTTTTACAGTCTTTGGGAATTCAAGGCAAACACTCTACCCTCATTCTAGAAGAAAATACAAGTAAATGAATGGTAACTTGTACCTGTGATGTCAAAGTGTGTTCTAGAATTTGAACTCCCACCCCTGTTGAAAAAAAGTTAAAGTTGCCCGTACATCTGTGCAGATGCTTAGGGTTGGCGCCCATCTCCATTTCTGTAGCCCTTGGGCCACACATGTGCAAGTCACTACAGCAGGGGGCTGGTCCGCTGGTAGTGATGTGTGTTTAACTTCCATGCTCTTCCTCATTAGTGCTGATTGCTAACCAGAGAAAACAGCATGTACCATTTTTAAAGTCTTTGGTATGACTTGGCCGGAGATTGAACTTACGACCTACCTAATGCAAGGCGAACACTCTACCCACTCAGCCAGAGATCACCCCTCTGATCTTGATGAAAGTTTGCTAACCACAGCACCACTGCATGCTACATTGTTCCAGGTGTGCCTGAAGTGCAGTGAGGAGTTTGACACCTACGACCAGCTGAAGGAACATAAGAAGGTGCACAAGACCCACAAGTGCGACAGGTGTCCCTTCTCCACATCCAGCGAGAACTACCTGCAGAAACACATCTTAGACCTACACGCTGATGGGGACGACATCAGGTAAGGTCAGGGGAGGTCGGGTTAGGGAGGTCAGGGGTTAGGGAAGGTCAGGGGTCAGGGGTTAGGGAAGGTCAGGAGAGAACTACCTGCAGAAACACATCTTAGACCTGCACGCTGATGGGGATGACATCAGGTAAGGTTAGGTAGGGTCAGGGGAGGTCAGGTAGGGTCGGGAGGTCATGGGTTAGGGGGTCAGGGGTTAGGAGAGGTCATGGGTTAGGGAAGGTCAAGAGAGAACTACCTACAGATATACATCTAAGACCTTCATGCTGACGAGGACGACATCAGGTAAGGTCAGGGGAGGTCAGGGGTTAGGGCTGGTCAAAGGGGAAAGGTCACCTATCAAGCTACAGTTTTATTCACGATTATGATATTTTTGGATTATGATAATGATACAGTAGATTGTGCTTTTTCAATACAGTATTACAATGGACTTACTTGTATGTCCTTTTTTGATAAGGCAATTTTCATGATTATGTTGTCCTCCAGTTGTGACCAGTGTGACTTCACCTGCGGCCACCAGCTGCTCCTGAAGAAGCACCAGAACGCGGAGCATCGCCAGCCCAAACCTGAGAAGGTGTTCCAGTGTCAGCTGTGCGACTTCTCTCAGACCAAACGTTGTCTCCTGGCCAGGCACATGCGCAGGGTACACTCCACTGCAACTCCTTACAAGTACGTACCTGCTGTGGTTTAGGTCTTAGATTCAATCTTAAGTCTCCCAGACCAAACGCTGTCTTCTGGCCAGGCACATGCGCAGGGTACACTCCACTGCAACTCCTTACAAGTACGTACCTGCTGTGGTTTAGGTCTTAGATTCAATCTTAAGTCTCCCAGACCAAACGCTGTCTCCTGGCCAGGCACATGCGCAGGGTGCACTCCACAGCAACTCCTTACAAGTACGTACCTGCTGTGGTTTAAGTGTTAGGCTCAATCTTTAGTTTCCTAGACAAAACTCTTTACAAGTACATACCTGCTATGGTTTAAGTCTTAGGCTCCATCTTAAGTCTCCCAGACCAAACGCTGTCTCCTGGCCAGGCACATGCGCAGGGTGCACTCCACGGCAACTCCTTACAAGTACGTAACTGCTGTGGTTTAAGTGTTAGGCTCAATCTTTAGTTTCCTAGACAAAACTCTTTACAAGTACATACCTGCTATGGTTTAAGTCTTAGGCTCAATCTTAAGTCTCACAGACCAAACGCTGTCTCCTGGCCAGGCACATGCGCAGGGTGCACTCCACTGCAACTTCTTACAAGTATGTACCTGTACCTGCTATGGGTTAATTCCTGCTTAAGGCTTGATCTTTAAACTCATAACTAGCGCAATTCCATTGATTGAATGTTAAAATTCCATAATGATGTTGCATTGTAAAAAGTCAGGATGATTATATGGGAAGTTTTTGTACAAGTTTATTGAATGAAAAATCTCAGAAAAAACTCTCAGCAATTATTGAGATTCATTTGGTAATTATGATTTTACAACATGTTTACATCGAAGCACACAGACACGTCCCTCGCAATCAATATCTACTGTTGGTTGCGGTGTGACAAGTCCTTTTGTGTGTTGTAACCAAAAGTAAGTTTCATTAGTCTAAGGCTGTTGTATTAAAAAAACAGGGTGTTAGGCTACGGACAGGGGTTTCAAATTGGAATTTTTTCACCAATTCTGAACGAAGAAAGTCATATAGGACTAAGAAAGTCTTATAATATCATTATCATGATTATAAAATGTTGATGTCATGTAACTTCAGATGTGACAAGTGCAACTACTCAGCTAAGGAGGTGAGCCAGCTGCATGTGCACCAGCGAGTGCATGAGGATGAGCGGCGCTACCTGTGCTCCGAGTGCGGATACACCTGCAAGTGGGCCAACCAGCTCAAGATCCATCAGATGTCACACACAGGTGAGGGGCATCTTCAAGAAAAAGTCTAAGGCATCATGATTACTGGGTTAACAGGGCTTTCCCCAGTAATATATAGAAATAGAGAAATGTTAGAAACATTTTCTTAGCTGTCATACACTGCCTCACGTCCATTGCTCCGAGTGTGGCTACACCTGCAAGTGGGCCAACCAGCTCAAGATCCATCAGATGTCGCACACAGGTGAGGGGCTTCTTCAAGAAAAAGTCTAAGACATCATAACTACTGGGTGGACTTTGCCCAGTAATTTATAGAAATAGAGAAATGTTAGAAACGTTTCTTGTCACTGCAAGAGTCTTTCTTAGCTGTCATACACTGCCTTATACCTGCAAGTGGGCCAACCAGCTCAAGATCCATCAGATGTCTCACACAGGTACAGTAAGGGGCATCTTCAAGAAAAAGTCTAAGACATCATAATTACTGGGTGGACTTTGCCCAGTAATTTATAGAAATAGAGAAATGTTAGAAATGTTTCTTGTCACTGCAAGAGTCTTTCTTAGCTGTCATACACTGCCTTATACCTGCAAGTGGGCCAACCAGCTCAAGATCCATCAGATGTCGCACACAGGTGAGGGGCTTCTTCAAGAAAAAGTCTAAGACATCATAATTACTGGGTGGACTTTGCCCAGTAATTTATAGAAATAGAGAAATGTTAGAAATGTTTCTTGTCACTGGAAGATTCTTTCTTAGCTGTCATACACTGCCTTATACCTGCAAGTGGGCCAACCAGCTCAAGATCCATCAGATGTCTCACACAGGTGAGGGGCATCTTCAAGGAAAAGGCTAAGACATCATGATTACTGGGTTGAGGGGGCTTCCCCAGTATTGTTTAGAAATAGAGAAATGTTAGAAATGTTTCTTGTCACTGCAAGAGTCTTTCTTAGCTGTCATACACTGCCTTATACCTGCAAGTGGGCCAACCAGCTCAAGATCCATCAGATGTCACACACAGGTTGGTTTGAACTAGAGGTGGGAAACCTAGGTACAAGTATGGTCCAGGTCCAGAGGATCAGGTCCCTTTCTGGACCTGAACCTGGACCTAATTGTTCATGAAAACCTATGAATGGGCAATACTCAAAAGAATGGTCTAATTGACGGTTACAAATCTGTTTGGTCAAGTTTGGTGGAGTATCATTCTCTCACTGGGGTTTTAAAAGTCTGAACCTAGTACATAACAATTCAATACTAGCACATGTATGCCTAGCCCAGGTTCTTCCAGTTGATTTTGGTGATGCTGTAAAAGATTAAGAGTGCTGGATGTCGTTTGAAATATCTGGAAGTAATCTGCAAATCTTAATATCCAGTTGAGGACATTGAATTGTCTTTAAAGACTTAATCTTCTGTCTTGTTCCTTCCCCAGGTCAGAAACGGTTTGCCTCTGGCTAAGACATATTGGCTGTGACAGTCAGAAAATTGTCTGACGCAGCAATCTTTCTTCCAGCTGAGGTTACATCAGATGTGTCACACAGATTTCAGGATACCGACTTAACCCTTGCTCTGTTCCTTTCACAGGTGAGAAGCCTTTCACCTGTCCATACTGCAGCTATGCCTGCGAGCGTTCGGACAAGCTGAAGATCCATGTGCGCACGCACACCAAGGAGAAGTGTACATGTGCGAGTAGTAACCTTTTCCTCTGTTCCTTACACAGGTGAGAAGCCTTCCACCTGTCCGTACTGTATCTACGCGTGCGAGCGGTCGGACAAGCTGAAGATCCATGTGCGCACACACACCAAGGAGAAACTGTACATGTGTGAACAGTAACCTTTTCTTCTGTCCCTTCCTCAGGTGAGGTTCACCTGATGTAACCTTTTGTTCTGTTCTTTCCCCAGGTGAGAAGCCGTTCACCTGTCCGTACTGTATCTACGCGTGCGAGCGGTCGGACAAGCTGAAGATCCATGTGCACACCCACACCAAGGAGAAACCCTACATGTGCGAGCAGTAACCTTTTCTTCTGTCCCTTCCACAGGTGAGGTTCACCTGACTTAACCATTGTTCTGTCCCTTTCACAGGTGAGAAGCCATTCACCTGTCCGTACTGTAGCTATGCGTGCGAGCGGTCGGACAAGCTGAAGATCCATGTGCGCACCCACACCAAGGAGAAACCCTACATGTGTGAGCAGTAACCTTTTCTTCTGTCTCTTCCACAGTTGAGGTTCACCTGTCGTAACAATTGTTTTGTCCTTTCTCCAGGTGAAACACCATTCACCTGTGCTGTAGTCTGTAGTTACGTGTGCGAGCGTTCCGACAAGCTGAAGATCCATGTGCGCACCCACACCAAGGAGAAACTGTACATGTGCGAACAGTAACCTTTTGTTCTGTCCCTTCCACAGGTGAGGTTCACCCGACGTAACCTTTTGTTCTGTTCCTTTTGCCAGGTGAGAAGCCATTCACCTGTCCATACTGCAGCTACGCCTGCAAGCGCTCGGACAAGCTGAAGATCCATGTGCGCACCCACACCAAGGAGAAACCTTACATGTGCGAGTAGTAACCTTTTCTCTGTTCTTTCCCCAGGTGAGAAGCCGTTCACCTGTCCATACTGTAGCTACGCGTGTGAGCGTTCAGACAAGCTGAAGATCCATGTGCGCACACACACCAAGGAGAAACCCTACATGTGCAAGCAGTAAACTTTTCCTCTGTTCCTTCCACAGGTGAGGTTCACCTGACTTAACCATTGTTCTGTCCCTGCCACAGGTGAGAAGCCGTTCACCTGTCCGTACTGCAGCTACGCCTGCGAGCGTTCAGACAAGCTGAAGATCCATGTGCGCACGCACACCAAGGAGAAACTGTACATGTGCGAGCAGTAACCTTTTGTTCTGTCTCTTCCACAGGTGAGGTTCACCTGACTTAACCATTGTTCTGTCCCTTCCACAGGTGAGAAGCCGTTCACCTGTCCATACTGTAGTTACGCCTGCGAGCGTTCGGACAAGCTGAAGATCCACGTGCGCACACACACCAAGGAGAAGCCCTACATGTGCGAGCAGTGCGGCTTCCGCTGTTCCACCAAGAGCAGTCTGCGCTCGCACTCCCGCAAACACCGCTCCGACAAACCCTACCAGTGTCAGCTGTGCGACTCCTGCTTCAAGTACCCTACAGGGCTGTATCTGCACATGAAGACTCATAAGGTAATGTTGTTTATTGAAGTAAAATCATATAGTGAAGTACATCACAGGGCTGTCTTTATCTGAACATTAAGACTCATAAGGTTAACATAAGTTTGTTTATATGATTATGAAGCAGTTTTAAGTACTGTAAATGAATTTAAGTTCGCTGGGATTTAATTTTGCGGTAGTGGGAAAAAGGACTTTTTGCGGTGGTTTTAAGTTCGTGGTAGCACCATGCACTGTAGTCTCGTACTGCCATAGAAGAATGTTTGCGATGGTTTTAAGTTCGCGGTGAAGCGGCCACCATAAAAGCCGTGAACATTAAACCACCGCAAAAGTTTCTGCATTTACAGTATGTTTATGCCATCATGCAGACTAGTAGTTGTTATTGTGCAAGTTGCTGACATATCTTGCAATGTTTGCAATGGTACCTCATTTATTTTGAATGCTGCTGTCAGAGTGTAATATGATTTCCCATAAAGGTTTGTTTACCTCAGATGTCTATGACATTTGGGAAATACATGTACATGTATTGTATGTGTATGACATTGTGCATATAACATAGTTCCTTGTACATTCCAATAAGTTCCTGATTGTGCAAGGAACTAAGTTACATGTATTTCGATATGTACAGAGCAAACATTAGAACATGGTTAGATTTGATTTGTGGTATTTTTAATACCATTTATTTTTAATTATTTTTCCAGGAGGACAAGCCGTTTAAGTGTGAGCACTGCAGCTACTCCACCCCCTTCAAGCGATGCCTGCAGCAGCACATGCTGCAGCATACCGGAGAGAGGCCCTTCAAGTGCCAGTACTGTCTGTACACCGCCACACAGAAGGGAAACTTCCAGGCTCACATGCAGAAAAAACATCCCTGGGTCACTAACAGTGCAGCAACAGAAGGGGAACAGGCAGCCGCTGATCCTGTACAGGTTAGTTGTTATAGACATAAAGAATGAAAGAGTAAGAGAGAGAGAGAGAGGATGGGTAACCATGCAGAAATGAAACTTCCAGGCACAAATGCAGAAAAAATATCCCTGGGTCACCAACAGTGGGGCTACTGAAGGGGAACAGGCAGCGGCTGACACTGTACAGGTTAGTCTTAGTAGTAGTAGAGATATAAGGAATTAAAGAGTGAGAGAAAGAGAGAGAGAGAGGAATGATAGCCTCATAGAAGGGCAACTTCCAGACACACATGCAGAAAAAACATCCATGGGTCACTAACAGTGCAGGGACTGAGGTGTAACAGGCTGGGGCAGATACTGTTTAGGTTAGTGTTGTTCTAGACATTAGGAATGAAGGAATGAGGGAGGGAGGAAAGGAGAGGTGACTGTATACAACTCAGTGAAGACACATCTGCTCTACACTCTAAACTACATTGCATACTGATATCATATAGCACACAGCATGCATTGATCTTGTTGTTAACATACCTACTGTACAATGACCTATTGATGAACCTCATAGTCATACAACTGTATATATGTTGTATATGTATCAAACCTTTCAGAAAAGTCCAGACCAAAAGTAAATACTGTAAAACTGTATTAAATACAATAATTATCTTATCAATGCAGCAGCCAGACACAGGTGAGGGCACCCTGCAGAACAAGCGCTACAAGTGCCACCTCTGCTCTTATTGTAGTAAATACACTGTTATAAACCCTTACAGCAGCCAGACACGGGTGAGGGCACCCTGCAGAACAAGCGCTACAAGTGCCACCTCTGCTCCTACTTAACTGTTAACTACAGTAACCTTATAACAAATTACCTTCTGTAAAACTGTACCAACATCACACTGTTATAAACCCTTACAGCAGCCAGACACGGGTGAGGGCACCCTACAGAACAAGTGCTATAAGTGCCACCTCTGCTCCTACTGTTGTAAATACACTGTTATAAACCCTTACAGCAGCTGTACTGTAGTAAATACACTGTTATAAACCCTTACAGCAGCCAGACACGGGTGAGGGCACCCTACAGAACAAGCGCTACAAGTGCCACCTCTGCTCCTACTGTAGTAAATACACTGTTATAAACCCTTACAGCAGCCTGACACGGGTGAGGGCACCCTACAGAACAAGCGCTACAAGTGCCACCTCTGCTCCTACTGTAGTAAATACACTGTTATAAACCCTTACAGCAGCCAGACACGGGTGAGGGCACCCTGCAGAACAAGCGCTACAAGTGCCACCTCTGCTCCTACTGTAGTAAATACACTGCTGTAAACCCTTACAGCAGCCTGACACGGGTGAGGGCACCCTGCAGAACAAGCGCTACCAGTGCCACCTCTGCTCCTACTGTAGTAAATACACTGTTATAAACTCTTACTGTAGTAAATACACTGTTATAAACCCTTACAGCAGCCAGACACTGGTGAGGGCACCCTACAGAACAAGTGCTATAAGTGCCACCTCTGCTCCTACTGTAGTAAATACACTGTTATAAACCCTTACTGTAGTAAATACACTGTTATAAACCCTTACTGTAGTAAATACACTGTTATAAACCCTTACAGCAGCCAGACACTGGTGAGGGCACCCTACAGAACAAGTGCTATAAGTGCCACCTCTGCTCCTACTGTTGTAAATACACTGTTATAAACCCTTACAGCAGCTGTACTGTAGTAAATACACTGTTATAAACCCTTACAGCAGCCAGACACGGGTGAGGGAACCCTACAGAACAAGCGCTACAAGTGCCACCTCTGCTCCTACTGTAGTAAATACACTGTTATAAACCCTTACAGCAGCCAGACATGGGTGAGGACACCCTGCAGAACAAGCGCTACAAGTGCCACCTCTGCTCCTACTGTTACCTGTAGTAAATACACTGTTATAAACCCTTACTGTAGTAAATACACTGTTATAAACCCTTACAGCAGCCAGACACTGGTGAGGGCACCCTACAGAACAAGTGCTATAAGTGCCACCTCTGCTCCTACTGTAGTAAATACACTGTTATAAACCCTTACTGTAGTAAATACACTGTTATAAACCCTTACTGTAGTAAATACACTGTTATAAACCCTTACAGCAGCTGTACTGTAGTAAATACACTGTTATAAACCCTTACAGCAGCCAGACACGGGTGAGGGCACCCTACAGAACAAGCGCTATAAGTGCCACCTCTGCTCCTACTGTTACCTGTAGTAAATACACTGTTATAAACCCTTACAGCAGCTAGACACGGGTGAGGGCACCCTACAGAACAAGTGCTATAAGTGCCACCTCTGCTCCTACTGTAGTAAATACACTGTTATAAACCCTTACAGCAGCCAGACACGGGTGAAGGAACCCTGCAGAACAAGCGCTACAAGTGCCACCTCTGCTCCTACTGTTGTAAATACACTGTTATAAACCCTTACAGCAGCCAGACACGGGTGAGGGCACCCTGCAGAACAAGCGCTACAAGTGCCACCTCTGCTCCTACTGTTGTAAATACACTGTTATAAACCCTTACAGCAGCCAGACACGGGTGAGGGCACCCTGCAGAACAAGCGCTACAAGTGCCACCTCTGCTCCTACTGTAGTAAATACACTGTTATAAACCCTTACAGCAGCCAGACATGGGTGAGGGCACCCTACAGAACAAGCGCTACAAGTGCCACCTCTGCTCCTACTCCATCGACAAGAAGCAGCGCCTCGACCGTCATGTTGAGAAGCATCTCCGCGGCATCATCCAGACCCCCGGACACGACGGATGTCCTGTTACCATGGCGACGATCCTGGAACCGGAGGGCGAGGCCCTAGCGACGCTGTCCACGGTGTCGAGCATGCGGAGTCGGGTTTCCATCGGCCGGCGCAGTCGCGTGTCGAACAAGGACAAGGCAGCGCGGCAGGAGGTGAAGGAAGCGGTCTCAGCCAGTCAGGGACAACAGGAACTCATACAGGTGGGTTTGGGTGGCTTCATGCTCCTACATACCACTACATTTTATCATATATATTGTGAAGTTGTTCACAGAAATTTCATACTCCTACATACTACTACATTTTATCATATTGTGAAGTTGTTCACAGAAATTTCATACTCCTACATACTACTACATTTTATCGTATTGTGAAGTTGTTCACAGACATTTTTGTCCTGCTGGCAATTTTTCGGCCAATTTAACCTCCCAAAGCTGATTTCTTCATCAGATCAGTGAAACTTGACCTGTTCTGTGCTGCTGCTGCAGATTTACTCCCCATTCAATGGGCTTTGCAGTGCTAGTGGCATGCAAGTTTTACATGAGAAAAAAACCCATACTATTAAAAATACAGCTCAGCATGACAAGGGTTCAATATGTCCATCCTGTATATATATACGGGATCAGCAGGACAAGGGTCAATTTTGATCAATGCTTTGTGCAGACAGCCTGGTTGTTTGTTTGTTGTCTCTTTTATTGATCAATAAGTCATACAAATATCTGAAAAATAGCCTGGTTGGTAGAACGTCTATTAGGATATGGAATTTCTTTTACACAACTAGTAAAAGTCTCACCTGCTTATTTCTGGACCTGGACCTGATCCTCTGGACCTGGATCGTACCTGGAGTCGAATTTTCTGTACCGGTACCCACCGCTAATCCCATTTCATTGCTCACGTTCTCTAGGTGGAGAGCTCTGCCTTCACATCCAGACCA
This sequence comes from Branchiostoma floridae, assembly GCF_000003815.2. Classification (NCBI taxonomy): domain Eukaryota; kingdom Metazoa; phylum Chordata; class Leptocardii; order Amphioxiformes; family Branchiostomatidae; genus Branchiostoma; species Branchiostoma floridae. Next base: position 18,184,049 of record NC_049996.1, on the reverse strand, counting down.
GATAGCTTTCACAGCCAGATATATTTTTGTATTGTGTATCTCTAAGAACTGTTTCGATGCCCACATTGTTATGCCAGGTTGAGAGCTCAGCCTTCACTGCGAGCCCGGACAGCGTTACGCCCCGGCGGGAACTCCTGCAGATGGCCGCGCCACAGAGCATCGACCTGAGCGTGCTCCGTAACGAGGCGCTGCGTACGGAGGTCATGCGGGACCAGGGCTACGTGGAGCGAGAACGGGCACCGCTGCAGATGACAAGTCAGGAGCAGCTTCAGGTCAGGAAATAGTGAAAGGCTTTTTCAAAGCTTTACCCTAAAGCATTAGAATACGTACAAGAATTTACAGTAGACAAATCAGTGGAATCAAGCATGGATTTTTGTCAATTTGATGGTAAACTGTAGTTCTGTTTTGTTTTGTTTTGTTTGTTTTTTTTAGTTTTGAAAGTTGCTTTGATTGACAAGCATTGTTTTGTCCAATCTCATTATGTAGGCAACTTTCCTGTATTAAAAAATAGCAATACTTTTAAAAAGAAATGGTACATTATAGACACAGATTCACTCAGGTAAAAGAATTTTGAAGTTATCCTTTCACTGTTGAAGAGTTCAAGGAATTGTGGAAAGAAAACTTTCTGTATTCTTTGATATATCTAAACAGGAATATGTTTGCATATGGTAAGGTTCTTCAATACACAATCAGAATTGTACTCCCTTCCAACATTTTGATGTCTATCAGACACCATCATCAGGATTAGAATGACTGAATCTGATTCTGCTGCTACTTATAACCGATGTACATGTAGGTGGTGCTGCAGCAGCAAGAATGCCATCCCAAACGTGGCTCAAAGGAATATGTTTTATTTAGGATTTTCCTTTCTCTCCCCAGATGACAAGTCGTCAGGAGTATGTGCTGCCGTCCCACACCATGAGCATGACGATGGACCGGAACGTGCAGCTCTCACAGATCCAGGGGCGCAGCCTGCCCAAACCTGGTCCTCGTGTCAGCTCTGTGGACAGGGGACAGGAGATGGACCAGCCAGCATTACAGGTACTGGTACTTTGTGTCCTTACAACAACCCCCTCCCTACCATAACCCTTCCCCCCCCCCCACTACCATAACCCCCTCCCCCTTCCCTTAGTTGTCACAGATCCAGGGGCGCAGCCTCCCCAAACCTGGTCCTCATGTTAGCTCTGTGGACAGGGGGCAGGAGATGGACCAGCCAGCATTACAGGTAAGGGGAGTCTCTACCATAACCCCTCCTCCCTACCATCACCCCTACTCCCTACCATAACCCCCTCCCTCCTCCCTTAGTTGTCACATATCCAGGGAAGCAGCCTCCCCAAACCTGGTCCTCGTGTTAGTTCTGTGGACAGGGGGCAGGACATGGACCAGCCAGCATTACAGGTGCGAGGAGACCTACATGTGTACCTATAACACTCTCTAACTAAACTCTCTCTTCCCTTCTTGCCATCTTCTTCCCATAGGTGTTACATATCTCAGTTGTGTGGCCCAGATTTAGGTACATGGACCAGGCAGCCTTACAGGTCTCAGGGGTCACTTCCCTCCTCTTTGGTGTTACATACCTCGGCTGTAGCTACAATTGTACATTGACCATTCAACCAGGCGTTGTGTATGTGAATGTGTGTGTGTTTGAGTGTGTGGAAAAAAAAAAACAGTGAAAAGTAGAATTAAGTTCTAGCACAAAGTAGTACATGGAATTCAGTGGTCAGTTATCAAACTTATACATTTTTTTAGATATGCAGTTGTGTTTTGGGTCAATATTTGTTATGCCTGTCCAAAAGTATGGGAACATTTTGCAAATACATTTTTTGTACTCTGTCCTTTGTTGATACAAAAATATGTAGGGCAGGAAACTAAAGTAGATTGTGATACTTTTCCTTGTATTTCCTGTAACTCATCCCTGTTTGTGTCCCCCCAGACCCTGACCAACATGGAGACGGTGCACATCCCGACGACCAGCCAAGCGCTGGGACACGACCAGACAGGGAACCCCATGCAGCAGTACAGCACCATCGACCAGTACTCCATCCCCATGCTCATGGGCTTCATGCCTGCCGTCAGCAACCCAGGCGGGTTCTCTCAAACCCCCATGGGGACCCCCGGCTTCCACAATAGGCAGCAGTATTAGGTTTATTCCCCAATTTCATACCAGGTGTGTACCTATATCTTACACATGCGTAATGCTTGCACTCAGTAACCTGGAAGGCTTCTTACAAACCCCCACGGGGACCCTTGGCTTCCACAATAGGCAGCAGTATTAGGTCCATATCCATGCTTTACACCAGGTGAGTGCTTCACACAATAAAGAAATTAGCCATCAAATAAATAAACACATTCTTCATGCCTGCTGTCAGCAACCAAGGGGATTCTCACAAACCCCCATGAGGACCCCCAGCTTCCACAATAGGTAGCAGTATTAGGTTTAAAATCCGTGTATTAAACCAGGTGAGTATTTACTAGTTTAATACATGCCACACATGCATAGCACCTGCATACAGTTTCTCACAAACCCCCATGGCTATCCCAGGCTTCCACATTAGGCTGCAGTATAGGTCTACATCAATGTGACATTTTTTTTTTTTTCATGTCATTGCTCATTACTCTGTTGTTTCTTTTTCCATAGGTTGGAGTTGATTGGAAAGTGTAGGCATTTCGTCAGCTTTTCACAGTGTTGGAAGAAGAACATCTGAACGTGTTCTGTGAGCTGCAAATTCTCTTTGCAGAAAGAATTGAATCACCAAGCCCAATGCTTGATACAGTGACAGAGAAGAATCAAAGATGCAGAAAATGATGAAGACACGAGTGAATCACAGTCAAGTGCTTTAGGTCTAGAGCTTATGTGAAGGAGAGAACGTCCAGTACAGTTTAGTTCATCCTCGGAGAGTTGACATCAGGTTCTTCCCAAGTTCCTGTCCATCATGACAGATTGGAGTTCAAGACATGCATCAAAAGACAAGTGAAGTAGTCAACTAAACTTCAGTATTGTATAGAACGGTAAACGTGAGAAATGTGTATTACTTTAATGTATTTTATGTTGTATGATGAAAAAAAAACAGTTCATTGTTTTAGAGGCAATGGAGATTGGTATATGCTGAAATCAGCTAATAGATCAGTGAATTTGTCAAAATTTGAGGTGTTCGGCTATGTGCAAGTCCCATGTGTGATTTGGGAAAATCACCAGTATTGTCAAACGCAAGAGAAGCAGAATAATACTGTTACTTTTGTAGTTTTGTACCTGATATATTTGGTACCATTTAGTAGAAATAACTTTGTATCAAGTAAATGTATTACATTTAGAGTATACTATATGTATTAAAAAAATGTAGTACAGTTCTCTTTTCCAAGGATTGACCAAAAATGCAAAATTAATTCTGTTTGGTTTCTGTTGGCGATACATGAACCAAGGTTCCAATTTAGGAAACCTGGCTGGTAACAGTAACAGTTTAGATGTTAGTTCTCTTATTGATAATGGACACAGGCTAGTCCATGTAGGTCTTTTGTTTTAAATTTATCTAAAATTTGTCCTGCTACGATACTGTTGTAGAAACAGTAGAACTAACACTGTACATGTACATAGTAGTCTGTGCAATGTGGCTATGACAGGCTCTGATGGTGGCAATTCCATTGGCTCAGTGCAGTTCTGTGTAGGAAACAGTAGACCACTACCGGTAACCTTCCGCCATCTTGAATTTCAAGGTCAAAAGGAATTTTCGTAAATTTTATCATAACTTTGATTTATGCTAGTTTTGGATGTTTCAAAAGTAAAAACTAAATGATCCACCATATGGTAAAATGTTGAACACCAACCTTGCCGGCTTTTGTTTTTCATATTTGGCACCTTGGAATGACAGGAAAATGCTTTCAATCACGGAGGTGAAATACAGAGTATGATACAGAGTGTTGGTCAATCAGAAAGGTTACTTTAATGGTGGTCTTTTAAAAGAAGAAGAATGGAGTTAATGATTTGCATATCTTTATTTGCTAATATATTATAATCTCTGTATTATGTAGATCTAATTCAATATGTAATTTCGTATATTATTGTTAAATGTGCAAGCTAAATTATGTTAAAATTGATTGAAAAAGCAATCATTGTATCAGCTTGGCTAGACCACTGCCTGTAGTTAATATTATACGTTATAGTAGAACCTTATTCACATAGGCATAGGCAGCTCACAGCCTGGCAGTATCCTTTATGATAAGTTATTCTATATTGTCATTAGTCCTGTTGAGATATTTGTCAACAAGTGACCTGTTAGAAGCAATGATAAGGTGTCTGTAATGTTATTGTCCTTGGTTAATGTTATTGTTTTTCAATGGTTTGCCATTTGAGCTGTCTTACACAGCCTGGCTAGCCTTAACACACACACACACAACCTTTACTATGGTCTGATTGTCATTTAGCTAGGCGATGTAGACCAATCAGAAGGCCCATTTCATGTTGGTTTAATGTGCTGTAACACACAGAAATTCTTCTTACAGCCAGCCTTAAGATAAGTCATTAGCAGAGATATCATAACTGATCTTATAAACTGTGAATATACGTTTGTCCTCCCCTGTCCCTCACCCCAAGGTTTGTCCAATAAGGAAGACTCAAGCCACTATATTCTAGAAAGCCATGTAGCCATGTCTACCAGTTCAACTGGTTCCTCTCTTATCTCTGGGTCAACGGGCTATTCTACTGTCGTAGGGGGTGTATGCCATTTTGGCTTTTTACACTCTTCCCCCTACGGCAAACTAAACTTCTGGAGTAAACAAACTAATGGTGGTTAAACTACACCAAAACAATAAAGTATAGTTAGATGGAACAACATCATAATGTAACAATTGTGTAACAGCAATGATTTGCCTCTAATGATCTACAGACTAAATTCTAAAGCTTATGTCAACAACAGTCGTATCAAGTAAATGTATATCAAACACAGGTGTAATATGGTGTCTCCTCCAAACACGGGTAGTACAGTGTCTCTACCGACACAGGCGTAATACAGTACTCTCCAAGCAGAGGTTAGGCTCCGGCTGTTGTTTTTTTTAGTCGGTTTTGTCGGGCTTTCTATTTTGTCATGTTTATTGACTTCCGACAACCATGCCGATCTAACGTCAAGAACACGGCAAACTAGAAAGCCCGATAAAAATGACCAAGAAAACAGTCGGAGCCTAAACCTCTGATTGCAGAGTAAATAAATGCTACAGACTTAGGCAAAACACGCTTCATTGGAAACCTGATACTCCCTGTTGGTACGAGTCAGTGTTGGGTGTCTAGTGACCTTGGCAGGGGGCCAAACACCCAAGGTGAACGCCATCGTGCCCTCACCAACCCACATCTCCCTACCCCTGCCTCTGTTCTCTCTGCGGCCTTGCTTTCTCAGGGGCCCGAGACTATTCCAGGAGTTAGAAGGACTGAACTGAGACCTTGAAAAACGGGTTATCGTATTCGAAAGGGTGCCGACACACATCGTCAACAATCATAACTATAGCAAACAGTGTGTGGCTTTTCGACCATGGACGGCGTCCCCAAGCCTCTAGCTTCCACCAAGGATTTTTGTCCGTCAAGGTGAGAAAATGACCGGTGCTGTCCAGTGGATAGCTGACTCCGTCCAGGAGATTTTGCAGATTTCTGAGCTGACTCTGCAGACGTTTCTTGTCCTCTGTTCGACTTTCCTCCTGGCATGTGTCGTCTTCAATCGTTCACGGTCCCGAAACCTACCTCCCTACCCGGCAGGACGTGTGCCTGTTCTCGGGCACCTCCTCGCCTTGGGCCGAGCACCTCTCCTCAAGCTGACGGCGTGGAGGCGGCAGTACGGGGACGTCTTCACCGTCAGGATGGGGATGGAAGATGTGGTGGTTCTGAACGGCTACACTGCCGTCAAGGACGCGCTCGTGGACAGGTCCGAGCTGTTCGCGTCCAGGTCGCCATTTTACTACCTGTTTGATGCCATATTTGGTTTCGGAAAAGGTAAACTTCTGTTTACTTTGTATCTTTCTGCATTACAAAAGCAGGGCTCGAAATACCACCTGCATGTGCAGGTTAGTGCAGATAAAATTGGAACTGTGCAGGTATTTCTGGTATCTACCTGCACCTAACCTGCACTGGTCTATGTACTGGGTTTTATATATACATGTTATATGATTGTGATGTAGATGTATGTGGATTGTTATTAGATGCATTCACTATTACCACCTATTAAGTATGAAATAAAAAAATAGCAATAGTTCAACAATTTTAGTATGATCCATACTTGTACTTCCTGAATTCAGTAAATTTGTGCAGGTAAATTTGTCTGGTGCATGTAAATGTCAATGCTACCTGCACCAGTGCAGGTATGCAGAAAGAAGTATTTCGAACCCTGAAAAGTGTTTAAAATACGACAGGTCTACATCATAACAGAAAAGTGGGGCATTCTAGAGACAGTAGAGGACCCGTTGTAACCTGTCTAGTGACGGATAGCGCTTGTTTTGGGTTCTATCGATATCGTGGCCTGGCTGAAAATCGTACGACTTGTCTGACCTCAGTGTGCTCTATTCTGTTTCACCAAATTGCAGTGTCCTCTCAGCGGTATAACAGTTACATCGATGAAGGTGTGACACGTATGTATATTTATAGAATTACATGTTAAAGACATGTTCTTTGCTACCGTAGACATTATTTCTGCACGTTGGGGTTCCGGGTTCAGACAGAAGAAGAGGTTTGCTACCACCGTCCTGAAGAACCTGGGCATGAGGGTCGGCCGTGGCAGCATCGAGGACAGCATCCGAGAGGAAGCGAGCTGTCTCAGAAACAGGGTAAGCTGAAAACAACGGATGAACATTGTAGTATCCTGACATCTGTTGTCCAGTTATTTTGTCATAGTACTGGATGCATTTCAATGATCAATACGTCGATAAGTTTGATTATCAATCACATTTTCCCTTCTGTACATAGTACAAGGTCACCAACACCTTATAAGACCATTTCCATCTGGATAAGCTCTATTTTGCCGACAAACGAATTCTGTTCAGATTGCAGAAAACAACGGACAGCCCTTTGACATTGCTCATGACGTCGCAGTGGCGGTTGCAAACATCATCTGCTCCATGGCGTTCGGGAAGCGCTACGACTACGAGGATGAAACGTTCCGAGAGCTCACTAAAGCGATTGCCACGATATCAATTGAACTCGGAGCAGGGCACATCACCTCCGTTTTCCCCTTGCTACGGTTTGTTCCTGTCGGTAGGTCGAATTGATCCTTTGCAGAATATCTTTACCTTTGCCAAGAAGGTTATATTTTGGGTAGAAAATTTTTTGTGTCCCAATATGTAGGTCAATTGCATATAGCTCGAGCAGCTGTGGATAGAATTTCATGATATTTGGTATCTGACTAGCGGCTGCAGGAACGGAGGTATTGTTTGAAAACGGTTCACCTGGCACTTTTCGTCGGCACTGCAGCGGTGCGAGTGTGTGCGCGATAACTCGATAACTCGAGACGCTGATAACTGATAACTCGAGACACTGTGGATCGTTTTGCATGATATTTGGTAGTTATGTAGGGGTTGGGAAACTGAAGGTCAAGTTTGATATTAAATGGGCCTCCTGGCAACAAGTTGTGGTACTGCAGTGGAGCGTCAAAGTTGGTGTTAGTTTGTCACAGAAAAAAATTCAGTTCTGTATAATCATTCTCATTTATATGCCACAGTGAATAGACCTATCATCAAAGCGTTGGAAGCTAGCTCCAAGGTCAAAAATGTAATGAGGGAGGAGATATCTCGCCATCGCGAACACCTGGATCGCGAGAACCCACGAGACTTCCTCGACTTATGCTTACTGGAGCTGGAACAGCAGGAAAAGGTGGAGGGTCTGACGGAGGAGAATGTTTTTCACATGGCGCAGGATCTCTTCCTCGGAGGAACTGACACAACCGCCAACACACTGACCTGGAGTCTACTCTACATGACCTTGAACCCCGACGTCCAAAATAAGGTAATACTATATATATGTTCTTCACAATTATCTGTTTCAGTGTGTGGTTCTGTCAGTTCTGGAGGACTGAGCAAAGATAGCAAAGAAAATTAAGAAGATCCTAGATCTTCTTAATTTTCTTGCATGCATAAGGTACTTTGATGTAATTTCATCTTAATAGGTCCATGAGGAGCTTGATGCCGTTGTTGGTGAGAGTCTGCCCGCCCTGTCCCACCGTTCCCAGCTGCCCTACGTGAATGCCTGCCTGCTGGAGACCATGCGGATCCGCACGATTGTTCCTCTTGCAAGTCACGCCACCACGCAGGAGGTCAAAGTGCAGGGTTATGACATTCCTAAGGGAACTCAGGTATGATGAGTTGCATATACTTACTTATAGTTGCATATAGGTGACTTAATTGCAAGATCCCGCCCAAAGGCTAAATTCAAAGTAAGAGAGTGGTATACAATATGCAGTGGTATACTTTAACAAAGAATGAAAATGAAATATATGGACACAATAAAAGGCAAATGATATCTATTCTAAATCTATGTGCACTTAAACTTTCTGGAGTATTCTACTTCTTTTCTTTATGCAGTGGGAGATGAATTGTCCAATATTTTTACAGATAAACTTGTTGGACAACTAAAGTAAGAAGATTGTTTTTGTTGGTCGTTAAGATGTGAAAAGTTTTGAACAATTTTGTAGATTTCTAGGGATAGTTTATTTCTCTCAGGATGGTATTGTCAACATTGACAGATGAAATGTAGTCCATCTTCCACTTCTATCACTGTACAGTATTTACATGTTCTTTCGTCAACAGGCATTTTTTTATATATCTGACCTTTTCTATATTTGGCTTATCCTCATTTTACGTTGAGTGGATTTTAGCTAAAAAAAATCTGTGTACTATAGGGCTTCACAACCTTTCTGTACCGTTGCAGAAATAATTCCTTCATTCCCTGGTAGATACAGGTGATCAAGTCACCTCTAGTCAGGTCAATGTGAATCTGCCTCAAGTTCATCCTTACAAATGAAGCTTTATTTTTAGAAAATGTGTTTGTGGCCTCATTGTCCCCTTGGTTGCCCCAGGTGATGATGAACATGTACTCCCTCCACATGGGGAGACGATGACATTAGAATTTCACCCACTAATATATGCCTTCCAATGGGAGAGTTGAGGAAACAAATATGCAATTATCTCAAGAATAAAAAGTTCAAGCCATACAAACTTACCTTCAAATGATAGCCTACTACATCCAGTCTCGGCAAAGTCCTTGGCAAGAATTTCTATACGGCTTATCTTTTGATACACCCCCCTGATTAGAGCCCTTGGATTGGCCCATTTGGCTGAAAACACCATTCTGGCGACGATACCACTATTTCAGGGGGGTGCGGAAACCCCCTCGATGGAGAAAGGTAATTTTTTACAACTAATTCTACTAGTGTAGGGTCTTTCCTACTGCAGCTAATGCTTACGTCACCCCACATGGACCCCGCCTACTGGCCTGACCCGGACCGGTTTGACCCCGAAAGGTTTCTGGACGCAGAAGGGAACGTCATCAAGAAGCCCGAGTCGTTCATGCCCTTTTCAGGAGGTAATTATCATGCCGCTTATGTTATACTTACACGTATGTCACCACAGTGATTGTTACATACTTTCTATTCTTTTTGCATTTTGCGACTTGCAGTCGCAAAATGCCTTCTGGCCAGTGTAGTCGCCGTTGTGATGTTGAGATGAACGGACCTGTTCAATCCATGCCAAACATTTGAGGCTTTTCTTCAACATGTTCGCATTAGCGCAGTGGTAAAGTTTACGCATTCTAAACCAATGCACCCGGTTCGAATCCGGGGAGGTAGATTTTTTTCAACTTTTTTTTTTCTTTTTTACATCCATTAAAATACTAATTTTTACATCCATTTGGCCACACCAATTTATTTCTTTGGTTAGCGGATTCGCCGCTTCGTTTTTTTGCCGAATAGAAATAAAAATTAAAAAAAAAAACTTAAAAATGCCCCGCAACAGAGCTCACTCAAAAACAGGCAATGTGTAGTGAAATTTGCTGCAGTTCACGCAAATTTTAACAGGTGGCGTCTAGATCTGCTGCAGCTCAGGCACATATGTGAATCTCTCCATGCGCCAATATCAGGTTTAGTTACTCTGTTCTATTTATGACAATCTAATAACTAGAAAAAAACGTTCACACACGCAAACATTGGCAAAATGCCAGCTTTTTTAAAAGCACTTGTTTCATTTATGCCTGATCCTAACACTGGGCATTCTTTATTTCCAGGCCGCCGCGTGTGTCTTGGTGAGCAGCTGGCCAGGATGGAGCTTTTCCTGTTCTTCTCGACCCTGCTGCAGTCCTTCACCTTCAAGACGCCAGTGGGCGCTCCTCCCCCAAACACTGACGGGATACCTGGGCTGACGTTTATGCCGCATCCGTTCCAGCTTCTTGCAATAGAGCGTTAGTTTATATGCTGCACTGTCAAGCCAGGAGCCTCTTTTGGAAAAAAAGGAAAGAATGAAGAAACAGTCGTGTGCATTGCTTTTTCCCTTCGCGTTTTGATCATGTACTATTGTCCAAGAATCAGAACACAATAGCTATAGTTAAAGGCCTGCTTAAGGGCCCTAAGTTAGGCAAATAATGGCCGGGACGGGACAGCCTCGAGCTGTTCTAACATGGACGAAAAGCAACGGTCTCACGGTGTGACGCCAATCGTTCTCCGGACAGAGAGCTAGGACATCTCATAATGGGTGTTAATTCTACTTCCGATTAGGTTTAAGTACCTTGGGATACAGACTGCACCTTTCCCGTTTGATTGGTGAACGTTTGTTTGTGAGTGAAGAAATTATCAGGCAATGTTCGATAGCTGCGCACCAGGGCGGAGGTTCTGAGTTGTGCGGTCAAGTGCTGTCAGAGAGAAAGTGCCTCTTGCAGTGCGTGGCTACATGCATGAGACCCTAAGCCTTAAACACGCATAATAATAAAACACGTTTCACTATATTTAGAGCAGGGTAGGGGTAATAAGACAAATAATAGCATAAGTGAGTTAGAACTATATTTGTACTATATTTACAATGTTGGGCATAGTAAAGTTTAGTTGATTGACTAATTAAGATATGTACAATACATTATTTCTACAAATGCACTACATTGCAAATGAAAGGAATAATATGGGCATCATCATAATATGGGCACTTGACTACATTGTACATGAGGTCAATATATAATGGTATTTATATATAAGTCAAGAATATCCATTCTATGCTAAGTCAATTTTCATCAGACGTTTTTGGGTGGAGTGTTTGGTTAACCATAGAAAACATACTAGTATCGACTGCCTTGGGGAAACCCCTGAACAATAGACATTAACATCACTTAGATCAAAGATACAAGGATGCAAATTACACATTACTAATTGTTAGAAAACCAAATTAAAGTTACTTAAATAGCATATACATAAATCATATAAGGGATAGAGATGCCATTTGGTGCTATCACTAGCCACTAACTTTTAGGCAATGACAATGACTAAAATAGGTTGAAAAGCCATGAAAATAGTAGTCATCAAACCTACAGGCCGCTGTCACTGATATGCCTGAACCACACTGTCACGTGTTGCGCTAAATAAATGCTCCGGCAGAAGTTTTTCTGAATGTGGTAACGGTTAGTGTGCGCGCGCTGACTTAGGGTTAACAATTAAGTTGGCCAAGTTAGGGGGTTGATGGGATCTACAGCCATTTTCAGAGGGTTTAAGCCCTGTAAAGTACCAATAAATCATATGAATATATGTCAGGAGCAAATACATTTTATGTCTGGTTTGACTCCTGAAGCCCGTTCCAAGTATCGCCATTCTTGAACTCAGTTTAATTTAAACTGTAAAATCCAACACGGAAATTGGAATCACCCAAATTTTCGACTGAACGAATGAACAATCCACTGCTGCCGTGACGTCACGTTATGCAGATAGAACACGTGACTCAGTGAGCAGTGGATCATAGGCTACAGGAAATCATGCCTCTCATGAGCTCATGGTTGTGTTAACAATGTCCTGCCAGTGGAGTGTGTTCTCGAGGTAGGTTCGGTGCGACTGATCATGAGAGGATCTGTCGGATTTTTGATTTGATTCTTTTACCACATGACCTATCATTCAGGTGTCCCTGTATGCAAATGTGTATACATTTGTGAGATACATTTGTGAGATGCATACATTTGTACATGCATGTACAGATAAGTTACTACCTTTACATAATAAGACAACAATGTTACATTAAGACTAAAATTCAATTCCAGTCGTCATGATGACACAGTATTAGTCCATTTTAAAATCCGGTAAAGGTAGTGTGTTTTCTTTGTTCTTAGTTCATTTGATTCATTCCCAGGTGTTTCAGACTGCTCTGTTTCTTACTGACCTTGCTAGTCAACCCTTTCTGTCCTAATAAGGCTAACGTCACATTTCCAAACCGGGGCCGGAAAATAAACATGTAAACGTAAAAATGATAATATGCCTACGGCTATTCTCTTTACGTCTTGTGTAGCTTGGTGTTGTTTACATCATACTTTTCGTTCCTGAAAGCTGCCCGGTCGGGCCCCGGTTTGATATTGTGACGTAGAAAATGTGTGAGGATTGCCACGATGTTCTTTAGTCCGTAAGTCACCACCATCGCCCGGTACAGTCCATTTTCATTTTATAATCCGGTAGGTTGTTTCTGGATCTTTAAGGATTTTTGTAAGGTCGTGTTTTTTCTTTGATCTTTCCATCCAGTTCAATCCACCCGGGTCCCAGAGTTTCTCGTTTATAACTAACCATGTGTGAAGATGGCCACCATGTTCTGCAGCCCATACGTGACCACCAGCTGCCCGGTGGGCCCGACAGCCACGCCTGAAGGCTTCCCGAGACCTGCACCGACGTACCGGACATGGTCTCCCCGGCTGGTCAGCACCTCCACCCGCCGGTTTCCCGAGTCCGCCACGATGACGTTCCCGTCCCTGTCCGTGCACAGGCCCTCCGGGTGGCGGAAGTGTCCGCCGAACTTGTTCAGGAACACTCCCGACTGGTCGTAGACGTAGACGTAGTTGGTGTCATAGTCTGACACGAGGATGTCCCCCCTCGTGTTGGTAGTGACGTACCAGGGGTGTTCCATCCCCTCCTGTCGCCCCAACGTGCGCTCCAGCGAGCCGTCTGGGCGGAACATCAGCACCTCACCTGCAACGAACAATTTTTTATCATGAAAGCTCATCACTGTTGGTAGTAATCATAGTACAGTGCTAAACTTCCTTCCTTGACTAAGTTATATCAAAAGCTCCTTGGTTATATGGATCAAATTTTTCAATTCAACGACCAGTCGCCTGCCTGGCATGTTTGACCAATTGCTGATGTCACGTTACCGCAAGATCACGTGTTGATAAGATCGCATGACTTTAACTCTCGCGAGTTTACGTTCTGACGTGATTGGTCACCAACATTGATCCTGAAGTAGGCAACACTGCCAACAGTGGTGTGTAGCATTGTACTAAGAACAAGAGTATGAAACCAGTCAATCCACGTTCTTCAGTCATGTTGTTAATAGACAGACGGACAGACAGACAAACACTACTGAAATTTACGAATATTTCATGGAGGAAGAAAATCAACACCTCACCGAACTGTCCGTCCGTCACCAGTACGCGTCCGTTCTTGCGATTCACGGCGATGCCTTGCGAGAACGACACGGTGCGCACGGGAATCTTTTTCAGCGGCAGGCCATCTCTGCTGTACTGCACCACAACGCTGTTGGTGCCGTACTTCCCGACTATCCACAAGTTGCCTTCCCCGTCGATGGAGACGTCTTCCGGAGCCACCAAGTATCCCCCTGGCGTGACAGTCGGGAACTGCCGGAGGTGCAAGCCCTTGATGTCGTGCACTTGAACTCGGCGGTTGAACCTGTCGGCCACGAATATCTCGTTGTTGGCAGACACGGCCACCCCCCGCGGGTTCTCAAACTCCCCGGGCCCCGAGCCCTTCTCGCCGAGTAGTATTACCATCCCGTCCGGGCGACCTAGGCCTGTTACAGCGTCTGGAATGAGAACAATGCAAAGATATTTAAGTAAGGAGCAACGGGTGTCTATAACGTTAGATGTCATTTATTTATGCAATGAGATTTGCTACATTTGTTTACAGGGTTTAATATGTGCAAATTACAAACATGCAACTACAACCAGGAGCTCCTGTCTGATTAGAAAAAGTTGTCTCTGGTAAATTCTTGTCTAATACCATTTCATGATTGTATTTGAGTTACACAGCAATGAATTTAAGTTCGTACCTTCCGCTATCACGAAATTTATTACAATTTGACCGCTATTAAATGATTCATTAGATTCTGTACGGAATCGGCCGATCCCGAAGCCCCTTCCAATGTTCGATCATGGTTCTATTTCGAACACCTCTGTTCCACTTGGTGTTCGAAATGGAACAGGGGGTTCGAAATGGTGTTCGACAGGACCGGTCTATTGTTAATACATGCAGGGGTCCATTCCGCCAGGAGCAGGGGCGGCGTTTCCTCTTCAGGCATGGCTGTTGTGCGGGGTAGAGGGGCGCGTGCTCGGAGGAAGGTTTTCCTTGAGAGCTCACTTGCCAGCGTTGTGTCACGTTCAGTCGGTAAGATGGTCACCACCGTCGAGATCGACGAAGAAGGCGTTTTCTATTAATTGAACAAATGGTTTTACTTGGCAAAATAAGTTTATGCAAACTTGTTTATTTGGATGGTTTTAGATATGAAAGATGTACTAGTAATATAATGCTAGACCTATTAGATGTTAAGGCAACAATAAACAGGTTCTTTACCCACCTGTTGTGAGTGGTACAGGCTTGCCATGACCATGGCCCCTTTGGTGAGTAGCGTCGTTCCCATGACGACCAGCGTTACCAACGCAACCGTTGCCGTGGTTATACAGATCAGTCTCGATGAAGATACGTTCCAGCAACATACGAAATATTTGTTGCCAGCTGCGGTTGCGAGGAAAGAATAATCAGCAATCGATTTACATAAGAATAGTTTAAGAATAAACTTGAAAAGTGTAAAGCAAAAATGTTTTGTCACATGAAGTTATTCTCAAAAGCTGTTGAGAGGAAATATGTTTCCTTTTACAAGATCCTGTTTTCAAGATAATGATACATAAATGGAAGTAATATGTCTGCTGCCATGGCAACGACGTAACCTGAGAGAGGTGAACACTGGTTACGTCATCAGTGTTTCTAAAACACCGTCAAGTGACTAGATATGATCCATTTCGTGTCGTAGGGAAATATTGATTCCTGCTGTCACTTTTTTCTTACCAAAAATGTGTTGATTTACGTTTCATTTTTTCATATGTTCTGAATGTGATCATAAAACGAAATGAATCGAATAGAACATATCTGTGTTGATCACAACATACCTTTTATGTTTTAGGTATTGACTGTTCGCAACATTGCTTGCATATTTCTTTGCAGTTTTAACGTTTTAAAAGTGTATCCGTTCAGAATACAAAATACTGCTTATACGTCACATTTCCAAACCGGGGCCCGGCCGGGCTGTTTGTGGAAACGAGAAATAGTCTGAGATGCTTACGTAAGAATATACACAAATAATGCCCAGTGGCCACGACTATTTTCTTTACATCTTGTGTAGTTTGGTGTCTTTTATATCATACTTTTCGTTCATGAAAGCTGCCCTGGCGTACCCCAGGTAATAAATGTGACGTAGACCTTATCCCCACAAGGACGGCGCTCTCGACGCGCGCTCTCTGCGACCTAAAATTTGACAGATCTCTCAACGAATTGCATAGAAAACAAACAATTTTCTTACACTTTGTGTGTTTTGTTGTCCTCTCAGTCACACTTTTACATGCTGTATGGTACACCCAGTATAAAATCAAAGCTTACGCAGGTTATTTAGGTCGCAGTGAGAGCGCAGCGCGATCGCCGTCTAGTGGAAAGAGAGCCTTAACGTGTATCCATCCTGAAAGATCTAAAACTGACCTGGGGGTTGCGGGGCGCTCCTCTGGACCGGGTTGTTGTCCCCATGTCCAACAGGACCCAGTCTCACACTTTCTCCCGGCTGAAGCACGACTCTCACAGCTTCTTCGTACACGCCCTCCTGCCTGCCCGGGGGACACCCGCTCTCGGGCGCCGCCGGTCCAGCGTCGAGATCCCGCGGGGGCAGCCTAACTGGCTCCGCTACCTCGTATTGAGACCCGCTTATACGCTGTTGGTCTTCTACACTTAAAGCATGTATTGCTCGGTTGGGGTTCACTGGTTCAGCTTGATCGTAAACGTTGTCCATCGTCAAGGCGCGAGGACACTTGTTGTGGTCCATAGTGTGGACACACCAAGGCTGATTGTGGTACGTGGTCTTCCTGCTCTTGCGATTATGTTGTAGTAATTGTCTGGCGTAAACGTCACGTACCAGGTAGGGCTTTTATATATGCATAGACTTCAAGGCTTCAAGGGAACGTAAACGCTACTTCCTGTTTGTAACATTTCTGTGCAGGCGGGCACAAGTTGCCACTTAATATGTAGTCAGACGTGATGTTATAACCCTTATATGGTTAGGAAAATTGTATTTTTGTTTGCAGAGATGACGATGTACATGCTAGCGGGATGTATCGTGGATGTGGATGGCTTCCAATAAGAAATAGTGTCTTTCTTTTTATGATAACGGTGTAAAAATGTATGTGAATTAGTGAGATATTAGCTAATTAGTGAAATATTGACAAGGAAAACATCCCAGACAATCTTAAATTGCAGGTGTACGTCTTGTGTAAAGCTTAAAGATGTTAAGAAGTGAAACAATTAATACAATGTAATAAAGACAACTTCGCCATTATTCTTTATGAACCATCACGTTTCTAACAGCTTGTAGGACGGCTCCAAGCCTTGCATCTTTAGTCACATATCTGCAGTGGCTGATACCTGAAGCACAATGACCATTTTGACATCAATGATCAAATGAATAAAAGCTATCCCGAATGAGGGCCTGTTACATGTAATTGAGTATCTCTCTCTGTACTAACAAACATATAACACGTGCACAAACTATAATGTTTGAAGCAAAGTTAAAAATCAGAACCAATAAAAAATGTAGCAACA
Organism: Branchiostoma floridae; assembly: GCF_000003815.2. NCBI lineage: Eukaryota > Metazoa > Chordata > Leptocardii > Amphioxiformes > Branchiostomatidae > Branchiostoma > Branchiostoma floridae. The sequence continues at coordinate 18,166,986 of NC_049996.1, read as the reverse complement.
TTCTTTTAAAAATCTCCCTAGTCCTATCTTCACAAGCAATTGTGTAGTTACATTTATATTTTCTAGTCTTGTAAATTTAAAAAAAAAGTGGCAATAAGTGACTTCTGTATCTATGTCAGCTATTCAACTATGATAGCTTACGTAACTAATGTACATACTCAAACTTATATACATACTCAAACTTATGTACATACTAAAAATCTTACGTACATACTAAAACTTAATATACATATTCAAACCTATGTACATACTCAATCTTATATACATACTCAAACCTATGTATACACTCAAACTTATATACATACGCAAACCTATGTACATACTAAAATATTACGTACATACTAAAACGTAATGTACATATTCAAACTTATATACATACCAAAAAACGCATGTACATACTCAAACCTATGTACAAACTCAAACTTGTATACATACTCAAACTTATGTGCATACTTATATAATCAAACAGCTTTCCACTTAACACAGATGTATGTAGCCAAATTACATTTGCTAGAGATTGAAACTTCTACTAACCTGTTAATAGGCAAGGATCTAAGTAATCTAAAAGTTGACTCTCTGTACCTTCAAGAACTATGCTTTGGAACACACACACAACGTTACTCATGACATCAGAATCTGAAGCCGAACGCGGTCTAGAGTCAGTCAATCAATCCACAGACCCGCAGCAGGTTTTTGTGCGACTCTTCCCAGTACTTGGACTCCGGGAGCTGCTTCTTGCATTCTGCTGCTTTCTGGAATTCTGATTCAGAGTATTCCAAGGTGTCTGCTATCTTCTTCGCGTGGCTGTACACATGTCATCAAAAATGTATTTGGAAATGAACACATTTTTGGCACTTTCAGCAATCAGCTTATGTCTTCAACAGACTGTGCAAAAGTTTCGGATTCTTTAACACCATCC